>NC_068363.1:71419838-71481169 GCF_020536995.1 Dreissena polymorpha | reverse complement strand
TTCCGGTGTGCCCGACAATGTGATGCCGGCGTGGTGAATTAACCATTTGCAGCAAATAAAGCGAGAAAGACTATTGAAAGCTTACTCTAATTGTATCTAACTTACATTATTTGGCACCGTAATGGGCAAATGCGCACAAAACCGTTTTTGTTTTCTCAGATTACACGGAATTGAGCACCCGGGCCAGACTGACACTTTCCGGAGCCTGCCCTAGACGAACTCGAGCCGAGGAATCATAGGTCCAGGTGTGACAAAAGACTTAAAGCTCATGTCTGACGATGACTTTTTTTAGTCAGGAAGCCAAGGGTGTTGTTTTTTTTCCATGCAAGCGAGCCCTTTTGTTGGTCAATGACATCAGCATTGCTGCTTCTACATGGATTTTACCTAAAATGTGCAAAAAATATATAAAAAGTTGTTCGAATCCAGTTCAAAACCTGCTTTGATGCACAAATATTGCCATTGATGATTTTTTTCACTTATTAAGCCATATGTAAGATAAGCTTTGCCTATTAGAATCGAAAGACATGCCTTGTATGGAGTCTAAGTGCTGCATGTATGATGTAACCGAGTTTGGCTTTTCTACCTTAATTCTTGACGCGAAACGCTGTTACGCATGGCGCTTTCAACGGCAACTTTTATGAATTAATCTGTGTGTCATTGTACCGGAACTTTGTGATCTTTCTCAAAACAGATTATACCTGTGGGAAAAGTGCCTTTAATTTAAATTTGAAGGGGTTGGGTTCTCTTAAAGGTCACATAACCCCAACCGGAACTCCTGTTTTTAGGGTTACATGCAGTCAGTTTGATACTTAGCACACATTGTTGAGTGCATGCTGCCTAGGATTTGTAAAATACATTGCAAATGGTTGGTTTGGTATCAACTTGAAGGTATATTTGTAAGCAATAAGAAAATAAGCCATTTTTGTGCTCTACTTTTTGTGTTGATGGTCCTCCCGGCTTCGAAAGTAGGTCATACTATTTGAGCCCAAAATGGTGTCTGCAACAGCTGTCAAAACCGGTTTGCCTATTCTAAGGTAAATATTTTGAGTTTTGCGCGTATAGAATTTAATGACATGCATTTTTTTCAAAAGATTATGCATTAATCTTTCCAATGATGTATGATGATATAGTGGGTATGCGCTTGATCATGGTAAAAATTGATATCGAACTTCAACTATTTTATATGTAATATAGAAGGAAATTAATTGCGCATGCGTAACCTTTAAGCACATCCGACCAAGTTAGTCGTCTGCCAGAATTTTGACATTTGACCATCAAAAACTCTCTGTATTGCAAAACATAACTGCCAGATGTCATTTTGACCCAAATAAGGGCTGTTTGCAATTGGGCTGTTGCACTTGGGGTCATAAGGGGGTAAATGCTGGAAAATCACACAAACCTGTTCCGGAGACATATTCTAAGACTACTTAAACACCCGTATTGTTTTTCAGTGCCATTTTGACATTTTTGCATCAATCTCAATAATGAACCTAATGCATGTCTTTATTTCATCTGTATTTATTATTATTGTTTACTTTTTGAGCCTTTTTCTGTTAAAAATGCCCGCCAATTTTGGACCTACACTTCTATCCGCCTTCGCCTTCAACCCATTCAGGCAGATCTACTCAGAATAACACTACTTTGCCTTATTTTACCTGTTTGGATATCTCGCTGAGTTCAAGTAAAATCAAGTATTCAGCTGAAACACAAAAATGATAATAATTATGCTTTTTTTCCTGGAAGAATGTTGTTGCGATAGACCCTGCATGAAAAACACCAGGGAATCTGTATTTAAGTGACCTTAATATTATGCGTAAACCTAAGTGTGCATTTGTAGGCGGTGTCGAAATGGGTCTATAGCTCTGCCTGAACTGTCGTCCAATTGGTTTACAAGTCCGGCTGAAGTGACAGGCCATCAAAAACTGTACAGTGTGACTGATTCGGAGACGGCCCTCAACACTCGCCCAGTCGTGTCGAGAGGATCGGTGTCTTTGCAGGTTAGTCCCGTTATTGTCAATTAAATCTATGTAAAATGATTTCTTTGATATCCTGGCACACTTTTGTCACCAAAATTAGGAAATTTGTGTGTTTTACATTGACTGCAGCGCTGAAACCAAACTTTGGGCGATAACTTTGCCGGTGTTGCCCGACAATGTGATGCCGGCGTGGTGAATTAACCATTTGCAGCAAATAAGCGAGAAAGACTAGTGAAAGCTTACTCTAATTGTATCTAACTTACATTAGTTGCACCGTAATGGGCAAATGCGCACAAAAAACCTTTTTGTTTTCTCAGATTACAGCGGAATTGAGCACCCGGCCAGACGGACAGCTTTCCGGAGCCTGCCCTAGACGAACTCGAGCCGAGAATCATGTCCAGGTGTGACAAAAGACTTAAAGCTCATGTCTGACGATGACTTTTTTTAGTCAGGAAGCCAAGTGTGTTGTTTTTCCATGCAAGCGAGCCGTTTGTTGGGTCAAATGACATCAGCATTGCTGCTTCTACATGGATTTTACCTAAAATGTGCAAAAAAAATATAAAAAGTTTGTTCGAATCCAGTTTCAAAACCTGCTTGATGCACAAATATTGCCATTGATGATTTTTTTCACTTATTAAGCCATATGTAAGATAAGCTTTGCCTATTAGAATCGAAAGACATGCCTTGTAATGGAGTCTAAGTGCTGCATGTATGATGTAACCGAGTTTGGCTTTTCTAACCTTAATTCTTGACGCGAAACGCTGTTACGCATGGCGCTTTCAACGGCAACTTTTATGAATTAATCTGTGTGTCATTGTACCGGAACTTTGTGATCTTTCTCAAAACAGATTATACCTGTGGGAAAAGTGCCTTTAATTTAAATTTGAAGGGGTTGGGTTCTCTTAAAGGTCACATAACCCCAAACCGGAACTCCTGTTTTAGGGTTACATGCAGTCAGTTTGATACTTAGCACACATTGTTGAGTGCATGCTGCCTAGGATTTGTAAATACATTGCAAATGGTTGGTTTGGTATCAACTTGAAGGTATATTTGTAAGCAATAAGAAAATAAGCCATTTTGTGCTCTACTTTTTGTGTTGATGGTTCCCGGCTTCGAAAGTAGGTCATACTATTTGAGCCCAAAATGGTTGTCTGCACAGCTGTCAAAACCGGTTTGCCTATTCTAAGGTAAATATTTTGAGTTTGCGCGTATAGAATTTAATGACATGCATTTTTTTCAAAAGATTATGCATTAATCTTTCCAATGATGTATGATGATATAGTGGGTATGCGCTTGATCATGGTAAAAATTGATATCGAACTTCAACTATTTTATATGTAATATAGAAGGAAATTAATTGCGCATGCGTAACCTTTAAGCACATCCGACCAAGTTAGTCGTCTGCCAGAATTTTGACATTTGACCATCAAAAACTCTCTGTATTGCAAAACATAACTGCCAGATGTCATTTTGACCCAAATAAGGGCTGTTTGCAATTGGGCTGTTGCACTTGGGTCATAAGGGGGGGTAAATGCTGGAAAATCACACCGAAACCTGTTCCGGAGACATATTCTAAGACTACTTAAACACCCGGTATTGTTTTTCAGTGCCATTTTGACATTAATTTGCATCAATCTCAATATGAACCTAATGCATGTCTTTATTTCATCTGTATTTATTATTATTGTTTACTTTTTGAGCCTTTTTCTGTTAAAAATGCCCGCCAATTTGGACCTACACTTCTATCCGCCTTCGCCTTCAACCCATTCAGGCAGATCTACTCAGAATAACACTACTTTGCCTTATTTTACCTGTTTGGATATCTCGCTGAGTTCAAGTAAAATCAAGTATTCAGCTGAAAAACACAAAAATGATA
Organism: Dreissena polymorpha; assembly: GCF_020536995.1. Classification (NCBI taxonomy): domain Eukaryota; kingdom Metazoa; phylum Mollusca; class Bivalvia; order Myida; family Dreissenidae; genus Dreissena; species Dreissena polymorpha. The sequence continues at coordinate 71,477,317 of NC_068363.1, read as the reverse complement.
ATAATATTATGCTTTCTTTCCTGGAAGAAATGTTGTTGCGATAGACCCTGCATGAAAAACACCAGGGAATCTGTATTTAAGTGACCTTAATATTATGCGTAAACCTAAGTGTGCATTTGTAGGCGGTGTCGAAATGGGTCTATAGCTCTGCCTGAACTGTCGTCCAATTGGTTTACAAGTCCGGCTGAAGTGACAGGCCATCAAAAACTGTACAGTGTGACTGATTCGGAGACGGCCCTCAACACTCGCCCAGTCGTGTCGAGAGGATCGGTGTCTTTGCAGGTTAGTACGCCGTTATTTTCAATTAAATCTATTGTAAAATGATTTCTTTGATATCCTGGCACACTTTTGTCACCAAAATTAGGAAATTTGTGTGTTTTACATTGACTGCAGCTCTGAAACCAAACTTTGTGGCGATAACTTTGCCGGTGTGCCCGACAATGTGATGCCGGCGTGGTGAATTAACCATTTGCAGCAAATAAAGCGAGAAAGACTATTGAAAGCTTACTCTAATTGTATCTAACTTACATTAGTTGGCACCGTAATGGGCAAATGCGCACAAAAAAACCTTTTTGTTTTCTCAGATTACACGGAATTGAGCACCCGGGCCAGACTGACACTTTCCGGAGCCTGCCCTAGACGGAACTCGAGCCGAGGAATCATAGGTCCAGGTGTGACAAAAGACTTAAAGCTCATGTCTGACGATGACTTTTTTTAGTCAGGAAGCCAAGTGTGTTGTTTTTCCATGCAAGCGAGCCCTTTTGTTGGGTCAAATGACATCAGCATTGCTGCTTCTACATGGATTTTACCTAAAATGTGCAAAAAAAATATAAAAAGTTTGTTCGAATCCAGTTCAAAACCTGCTTTGATGCACAAATATTGCCATTGATGATTTTTTTCACTTATTAAGCCATATGTAAGATAAGCTTTGCCTATTAGAATCGAAAGACATGCCTTGTATGGAGTCTAAGTGCTGCATGTATGATGTAACCGAGTTTGGCTTTTCTACCTTAATTCTTGACGCGAAACGCTGTTACGCATGGCGCTTTCAACGGCAACTTTTATGAATTAATCTGTGTGTCATTGTACCGGAACTTTGTGATCTTTCTCAAAACAGATTATACCTGTGGGAAAAGTGCCTTTAATTTAAATTTGAAGGGGTTGGGTTCTCTTAAAGGTCACATAACCCCAAACCGGAACTCCTGTTTTTAGGGTTACATGCAGTCAGTTTGATACTTAGCACACATTGTTGAGTGCATGCTGCCTAGGATTTGTAAAATACATTGCAAATGGTTGGTTTTGGTATCAACTTGAAGGTATATTTGTAAGCAATAAGAAAATAAGCCATTTTTGTGCTCTACTTTTTGTGTTGATGGTTCCCGGCTTCGAAAGTAGGTCATACTATTTGAGCCCAAAATGGTTGTCTGCACAGCTGTCAAAACCGGTTTGCCTATTCTAAGGTAAATATTTTGAGTTTGCGCGTATAGAATTTAATGACATGCATTTTTTTCAAAAGATTATGCATTAATCTTTCCAATGATGTATGATGATATAGTGGGTATGCGCTTGATCATGGTAAAAATTGATATCGAACTTCAACTATTTTATATGTAATATAGAAGGAAATTAATTGCGCATGCGTAACCTTTAAGCACATCCGACCAAGTTAGTCGTCTGCCAGAATTTTGACATTTGACCATCAAAAACTCTCTGTATTGCAAAACATAACTGCCAGATGTCATTTTGACCCAAATAAGGGCTGTTTGCAATTGGGCTGTTGCACTTGGGGTCATAAGGGGGGTAAATGCTGGAAAATCACACCGAAACCTGTTCCGGAGACATATTCTAAGACTACTTAAACACCCGGTATTGTTTTTCAGTGCCATTTTGACATTAATTTGCATCAATCTCAATAATGAACCTAATGCATGTCTTTATTTCATCTGTATTTATTATTATTGTTTACTTTTTGAGCCTTTTTCTGTTAAAAATGCCCGCCAATTTTGGACCTACACTTCTATCCGCCTTCGCCTTCAACCCATTCAGGCAGATCTACTCAGAATAACACTACTTTGCCTTATTTTACCTGTTTGGATATCTCGCTGAGTTCAAGTAAAATCAAGTATTCAGCTGAAAACACAAAAATGATAATAATATTATGCTTTCTTTCCTGGAAGAATGTTGTTGCGATAGACCCTGCATGAAAAACACCAGGGAATCTGTATTTAAGTGACCTTAATATTATGCGTAAACCTAAGTGTGCATTTGTAGGCGGTGTCGAAATGGGTCTATAGCTCTGCCTGAACTGTCGTCCAATTGGTTTACAAGTCCGGCTGAAGTGACAGGCCATCAAAAACTGTACAGTGTGACTGATTCGGAGACGGCCCTCAACACTCGCCCAGTCGTGTCGAGAGGATCGGTGTCTTTGCAGGTTAGTACGCCGTTATTTTCAATTAAATCTATTGTAAAATGATTTCTTTGATATCCTGGCACACTTTTGTCACCAAAATTAGGAAATTTGTGTGTTTTACATTGACTGCAGCTCTGAAACCAAACTTTGTGGCGATAACTTTGCCGGTGTGCCCGACAATGTGATGCCGGCGTGGTGAATTAACCATTTGCAGCAAATAAAGCGAGAAAGACTATTGAAAGCTTACTCTAATTGTATCTAACTTACATTAGTTGGCACCGTAATGGGCAAATGCGCACAAAAAACCTTTTTTGTTTTCTCAGATTACACGGAATTGAGCACCCGGGCCAGACTGACACTTTCCGGAGCCTGCCCTAGACGGAACTCGAGCCGAGGAATCATAGGTCCAGGTGTGACAAAAGACTTAAAGCTCATGTCTGACGATGACTTTTTTTAGTCAGGAAGCCAAGTGTGTTGTTTTTCCATGCAAGCGAGCCCTTTTGTTGGGTCAAATGACATCAGCATTGCTGCTTCTACATGGATTTTACCTAAAATGTGCAAAAAAAATATAAAAAGTTTGTTCGAATCCAGTTCAAAACCTGCTTTGATGCACAAATATTGCCATTGATGATTTTTTTCACTTATTAAGCCATATGTAAGATAAGCTTTGCCTATTAGAATCGAAAGACATGCCTTGTATGGAGTCTAAGTGCTGCATGTATGATGTAACCGAGTTTGGCTTTTCTACCTTAATTCTTGACGCGAAACGCTGTTACGCATGGCGCTTTCAACGGCAACTTTTATGAATTAATCTGTGTGTCATTGTACCGGAACTTTGTGATCTTTCTCAAAACAGATTATACCTGTGGGAAAAGTGCCTTTAATTTAAATTTGAAGGGGTTGGGTTCTCTTAAAGGTCACATAACCCCAAACCGGAACTCCTGTTTTTAGGGTTACATGCAGTCAGTTTGATACTTAGCACACATTGTTGAGTGCATGCTGCCTAGGATTTGTAAAATACATTGCAAATGGTTGGTTTTGGTATCAACTTGAAGGTATATTTGTAAGCAATAAGAAAATAAGCCATTTTTGTGCTCTACTTTTTGTGTTGATGGTTCCCGGCTTCGAAAGTAGGTCATACTATTTGAGCCCAAAATGGTTGTCTGCACAGCTGTCAAAACCGGTTTGCCTATTCTAAGGTAAATATTTTGAGTTTGCGCGTATAGAATTTAATGACATGCATTTTTTTCAAAAGATTATGCATTAATCTTTCCAATGATGTATGATGATATAGTGGGTATGCGCTTGATCATGGTAAAAATTGATATCGAACTTCAACTATTTTATATGTAATATAGAAGGAAATTAATTGCGCATGCGTAACCTTTAAGCACATCCGACCAAGTTAGTCGTCTGCCAGAATTTTGACATTTGACCATCAAAAACTCTCTGTATTGCAAAACATAACTGCCAGATGTCATTTTGACCCAAATAAGGGCTGTTTGCAATTGGGCTGTTGCACTTGGGGTCATAAGGGGGGTAAATGCTGGAAAATCACACCGAAACCTGTTCCGGAGACATATTCTAAGACTACTTAAACACCCGGTATTGTTTTTCAGTGCCATTTTGACATTAATTTGCATCAATCTCAATAATGAACCTAATGCATGTCTTTATTTCATCTGTATTTATTATTATTGTTTACTTTTTGAGCCTTTTTCTGTTAAAAATGCCCGCCAATTTTGGACCTACACTTCTATCCGCCTTCGCCTTCAACCCATTCAGGCAGATCTACTCAGAATAACACTACTTTGCCTTATTTTACCTGTTTGGATATCTCGCTGAGTTCAAGTAAAATCAAGTATTCAGCTGAAAACACAAAAATGATAATAATATTATGCTTTCTTTCCTGGAAGAATGTTGTTGCGATAGACCCTGCATGAAAAACACCAGGGAATCTGTATTTAAGTGACCTTAATATTATGCGTAAACCTAAGTGTGCATTTGTAGGCGGTGTCGAAATGGGTCTATAGCTCTGCCTGAACTGTCGTCCAATTGGTTTACAAGTCCGGCTGAAGTGACAGGCCATCAAAAACTGTACAGTGTGACTGATTCGGAGACGGCCCTCAACACTCGCCCAGTCGTGTCGAGAGGATCGGTGTCTTTGCAGGTTAGTACGCCGTTATTTTCAATTAAATCTATTGTAAAATGATTTCTTTGATATCCTGGCACACTTTTGTCACCAAAATTAGGAAATTTGTGTGTTTTACATTGACTGCAGCTCTGAAACCAAACTTTGTGGCGATAACTTTGCCGGTGTGCCCGACAATGTGATGCCGGCGTGGTGAATTAACCATTTGCAGCAAATAAAGCGAGAAAGACTATTGAAAGCTTACTCTAATTGTATCTAACTTACATTAGTTGGCACCGTAATGGGCAAATGCGCACAAAAAACCTTTTTTGTTTTCTCAGATTACACGGAATTGAGCACCCGGGCCAGACTGACACTTTCCGGAGCCTGCCCTAGACGGAACTCGAGCCGAGGAATCATAGGTCCAGGTGTGACAAAAGACTTAAAGCTCATGTCTGACGATGACTTTTTTTAGTCAGGAAGCCAAGTGTGTTGTTTTTCCATGCAAGCGAGCCCTTTTGTTGGGTCAAATGACATCAGCATTGCTGCTTCTACATGGATTTTACCTAAAATGTGCAAAAAAAATATAAAAAGTTTGTTCGAATCCAGTTCAAAACCTGCTTTGATGCACAAATATTGCCATTGATGATTTTTTTCACTTATTAAGCCATATGTAAGATAAGCTTTGCCTATTAGAATCGAAAGACATGCCTTGTATGGAGTCTAAGTGCTGCATGTATGATGTAACCGAGTTTGGCTTTTCTACCTTAATTCTTGACGCGAAACGCTGTTACGCATGGCGCTTTCAACGGCAACTTTTATGAATTAATCTGTGTGTCATTGTACCGGAACTTTGTGATCTTTCTCAAAACAGATTATACCTGTGGGAAAAGTGCCTTTAATTTAAATTTGAAGGGGTTGGGTTCTCTTAAAGGTCACATAACCCCAAACCGGAACTCCTGTTTTTAGGGTTACATGCAGTCAGTTTGATACTTAGCACACATTGTTGAGTGCATGCTGCCTAGGATTTGTAAAATACATTGCAAATGGTTGGTTTTGGTATCAACTTGAAGGTATATTTGTAAGCAATAAGAAAATAAGCCATTTTTGTGCTCTACTTTTTGTGTTGATGGTTCCCGGCTTCGAAAGTAGGTCATACTATTTGAGCCCAAAATGGTTGTCTGCACAGCTGTCAAAACCGGTTTGCCTATTCTAAGGTAAATATTTTGAGTTTGCGCGTATAGAATTTAATGACATGCATTTTTTTCAAAAGATTATGCATTAATCTTTCCAATGATGTATGATGATATAGTGGGTATGCGCTTGATCATGGTAAAAATTGATATCGAACTTCAACTATTTTATATGTAATATAGAAGGAAATTAATTGCGCATGCGTAACCTTTAAGCACATCCGACCAAGTTAGTCGTCTGCCAGAATTTTGACATTTGACCATCAAAAACTCTCTGTATTGCAAAACATAACTGCCAGATGTCATTTTGACCCAAATAAGGGCTGTTTGCAATTGGGCTGTTGCACTTGGGGTCATAAGGGGGGTAAATGCTGGAAAATCACACCGAAACCTGTTCCGGAGACATATTCTAAGACTACTTAAACACCCGGTATTGTTTTTCAGTGCCATTTTGACATTAATTTGCATCAATCTCAATAATGAACCTAATGCATGTCTTTATTTCATCTGTATTTATTATTATTGTTTACTTTTTGAGCCTTTTTCTGTTAAAAATGCCCGCCAATTTTGGACCTACACTTCTATCCGCCTTCGCCTTCAACCCATTCAGGCAGATCTACTCAGAATAACACTACTTTGCCTTATTTTACCTGTTTGGATATCTCGCTGAGTTCAAGTAAAATCAAGTATTCAGCTGAAAACACAAAAATGATAATAATATTATGCTTTCTTTCCTGGAAGAATGTTGTTGCGATAGACCCTGCATGAAAAACACCAGGGAATCTGTATTTAAGTGACCTTAATATTATGCGTAAACCTAAGTGTGCATTTGTAGGCGGTGTCGAAATGGGTCTATAGCTCTGCCTGAACTGTCGTCCAATTGGTTTACAAGTCCGGCTGAAGTGACAGGCCATCAAAAACTGTACAGTGTGACTGATTCGGAGACGGCCCTCAACACTCGCCCAGTCGTGTCGAGAGGATCGGTGTCTTTGCAGGTTAGTACGCCGTTATTTTCAATTAAATCTATTGTAAAATGATTTCTTTGATATCCTGGCACACTTATGTCACCAAAATTAGGAAATTTGTGTGTTTTACATTGACTGCAGCTCTGAAACCAAACTTTGTGGCGATAACTTTGCCGGTGTGCCCGACAATGTGATGCCGGCGTGGTGAATTAACCATTTGCAGCAAATAAAGCGAGAAAGACTATTGAAAGCTTACTCTAATTGTATCTAACTTACATTAGTTGGCACCGTAATGGGCAAATGCGCACAAAAAACCTTTTTTGTTTTCTCAGATTACACGGAATTGAGCACCCGGGCCAGACTGACACTTTCCGGAGCCTGCCCTAGACGGAACTCGAGCCGAGGAATCATAGGTCCAGGTGTGACAAAAGACTTAAAGCTCATGTCTGACGATGACTTTTTTTAGTCAGGAAGCCAAGTGTGTTGTTTTTCCATGCAAGCGAGCCCTTTTGTTGGGTCAAATGACATCAGCATTGCTGCTTCTACATGGATTTTACCTAAAATGTGCAAAAAAATATATAAAAAGTTTGTTCGAATCCAGTTCAAAACCTGCTTTGATGCACAAATATTGCCATTGATGATTTTTTTCACTTATTAAGCCATATGTAAGATAAGCTTTGCCTATTAGAATCGAAAGACATGCCTTGTATGGAGTCTAAGTGCTGCATGTATGATGTAACCGAGTTTGGCTTTTCTACCTTAATTCTTGACGCGAAACGCTGTTACGCATGGCGCTTTCAACGGCAACTTTTATGAATTAATCTGTGTGTCATTGTACCGGAACTTTGTGATCTTTCTCAAAACAGATTATACCTGTGGGAAAAGTGCCTTTAATTTAAATTTGAAGGGGTTGGGTTCTCTTAAAGGTCACATAACCCCAAACCGGAACTCCTGTTTTTAGGGTTACATGCAGTCAGTTTGATACTTAGCACACATTGTTGAGTGCATGCTGCCTAGGATTTGTAAAATACATTGCAAATGGTTGGTTTTGGTATCAACTTGAAGGTATATTTGTAAGCAATAAGAAAATAAGCCATTTTTGTGCTCTACTTTTGTGTTGATGGTTCCCGGCTTCGAAAGTAGGTCATACTATTTGAGCCCAAAATGGTTGTCTGCACAGCTGTCAAAACCGGTTTGCCTATTCTAAGGTAAATATTTTGAGTTTGCGCGTATAGAATTTAATGACATGCATTTTTTTCAAAAGATTATGCATTAATCTTTCCAATGATGTATGATGATATAGTGGGTATGCGCTTGATCATGGTAAAAATTGATATCGAACTTCAACTATTTTATATGTAATATAGAAGGAAATTAATTGCGCATGCGTAACCTTTAAGCACATCCGACCAAGTTAGTCGTCTGCCAGAATTTTGACATTTGACCATCAAAAACTCTCTGTATTGCAAAACATAACTGCCAGATGTCATTTTGACCCAAATAAGGGCTGTTTGCAATTGGGCTGTTGCACTTGGGGTCATAAGGGGGGTAAATGCTGGAAAATCACACCGAAACCTGTTCCGGAGACATATTCTAAGACTACTTAAACACCCGGTATTGTTTTTCAGTGCCATTTTGACATTAATTTGCATCAATCTCAATAATGAACCTAATGCATGTCTTTATTTCATCTGTATTTATTATTATTGTTTACTTTTTGAGCCTTTTTCTGTTAAAAATGCCCGCCAATTTTGGACCTACACTTCTATCCGCCTTCGCCTTCAACCCATTCAGGCAGATCTACTCAGAATAACACTACTTTGCCTTATTTTACCTGTTTGGATATCTCGCTGAGTTCAAGTAAAATCAAGTATTCAGCTGAAAACACAAAAATGATAATAATATTATGCTTTCTTTCCTGGAAGAATGTTGTTGCGATAGACCCTGCATGAAAAACACCAGGGAATCTGTATTTAAGTGACCTTAATATTATGCGTAAACCTAAGTGTGCATTTGTAGGCGGTGTCGAAATGGGTCTATAGCTCTGCCTGAACTGTCGTCCAATTGGTTTACAAGTCCGGCTGAAGTGACAGGCCATCAAAAACTGTACAGTGTGACTGATTCGGAGACGGCCCTCAACACTCGCCCAGTCGTGTCGAGAGGATCGGTGTCTTTGCAGGTTAGTACGCCGTTATTTTCAATTAAATCTATTGTAAAATGATTTCTTTGATATCCTGGCACACTTATGTCACCAAAATTAGGAAATTTGTGTGTTTTACATTGACTGCAGCTCTGAAACCAAACTTTGTGGCGATAACTTTGCCGGTGTGCCCGACAATGTGATGCCGGCGTGGTGAATTAACCATTTGCAGCAAATAAAGCGAGAAAGACTATTGAAAGCTTACTCTAATTGTATCTAACTTACATTAGTTGGCACCGTAATGGGCAAATGCGCACAAAAAACCTTTTTTGTTTTCTCAGATTACACGGAATTGAGCACCCGGGCCAGACTGACACTTTCCGGAGCCTGCCCTAGACGGAACTCGAGCCGAGGAATCATAGGTCCAGGTGTGACAAAAGACTTAAAGCTCATGTCTGACGATGACTTTTTTTAGTCAGGAAGCCAAGTGTGTTGTTTTTCCATGCAAGCGAGCCCTTTTGTTGGGTCAAATGACATCAGCATTGCTGCTTCTACATGGATTTTACCTAAAATGTGCAAAAAATATATAAAAAGTTTGTTCGAATCCAGTTCAAAACCTGCTTTGATGCACAAATATTGCCATTGATGATTTTTTTCCCTTATTAAGCCATATGTAAGATAAGCTTTGCCTATTAGAATCGAAAGACATGCCTTGTATGGAGTCTAAGTGCTGCATGTATGATGTAACCGAGTTTGGCTTTTCTACCTTAATTCTTGACGCGAAACGCTGTTACGCATGGCGCTTTCAACGGCAACTTTTATGAATTAATCTGTGTGTCATTGTACCGGAACTTTGTGATCTTTCTCAAAACAGATTATACCTGTGGGAAAAGTGCCTTTAATTTAAATTTGAAGGGGTTGGGTTCTCTTAAAGGTCACATAACCCCAAACCGGAACTCCTGTTTTTAGGGTTACATGCAGTCAGTTTGATACTTAGCACACATTGTTGAGTGCATGCTGCCTAGGATTTGTAAAATACATTGCAAATGGTTGGTTTTGGTATCAACTTGAAGGTATATTTGTAAGCAATAAGAAAATAAGCCATTTTTGTGCTCTACTTTTTGTGTTGATGGTTCCCGGCTTCGAAAGTAGGTCATACTATTTGAGCCCAAAATGGTTGTCTGCACAGCTGTCAAAACCGGTTTGCCTATTCTAAGGTAAATATTTTGAGTTTGCGCGTATAGAATTTAATGACATGCATTTTTTTCAAAAGATTATGCATTAATCTTTCCAATGATGTATGATGATATAGTGGGTATGCGCTTGATCATGGTAAAAATTGATATCGAACTTCAACTATTTTATATGTAATATAGAAGGAAATTAATTGCGCATGCGTAACCTAAATCAATCTCTGGGTTAATGGTCGCCATCTTTCGAACTACTTTCAAAAGAACAACAACAACAATAACAGTAGAAGACAAGTTTAATTGCGAAAAGTTGATAAATTTAGTACATGTGTCACGGTTGTTGAGTGAAATAGTGTTATTTTCAACTGTGTATGAAGCATGTGAACTGGTAGTGGAATAACCGAATTGTTGGTGGAAATGGAATTTAGAAATATATCTAATAATTCATCATCGTGTAGAATTATCATCAGCATCATTTCTGTGGAACATTGCACTATTCAAAATACAAGTGTTTCATAGATATGGTGCTTTTGACATAGTTCACTAACCATCAAGACTGAAATGATTCATGCATACAGGTAAAGTACATAATTGAATTTGTGCAGAATGTTTATTTTTTACAAATATTATTTAATTTGACCAATTTATTTAAGATTGAGTGTACTGAAACTCAAAGTCTAAAGCTTAGTAAGACACTTAAGCCAGTTTTCTGAGAAGAAACAATACTTGTTCAGAGTATAGCAGGCTCATGCGGCCTCTGGTTTATTTATTTTGCCTCGGCCTTTAACCTGGGTCGCTTTGATTGCAGGTGTTTAGCCCCCATATCAACAAGGCTCTTGACCCTATATGTAGTTATTCATATTGTTTAAAGATTTGAGAACCCTCACTCGGTGCCAGTGGGGATAAAACAGGGACCTTCTTATAGCTAGATGAATGCATCAAATATGCCAGCAACACTTTATAATCAATAACTTCATAATTGATGATTCTGCTCATTTAACTACATTACTAATTTACCAAAACAATGTGAAACACATTTTTATGCCCCCAAAGGAGGGCATATAGTGATCGCACTGTCCGTCTGTCTATCCGTCACACTTTGCATTTAGGTTTCGAAAAAATGCTCATAACTTCTATGTCGCTTCAGATGTAACATTCATATTTGGTATGCATGTGTATATGGACAAGGCTTTCCCATACACACACAAATTTTGACCCCTTTGACCTTGAACTTAGGGTCGGCGTTTAGGTTTTGAAAAATGCTCATAACTTCTATTAAAGCGTTTATCGGGGGCGTATGTCATCCTACGGAGACAGCTCTTGTTTTTGCTACTGTCCTCTGCACAAACCATGATATATCTGCATATATGCATCCAACCAAATCAGTAAAACTATTTGTCACTTAATTACAGTAAACTTATTGCATGTTAACTTTTCAACAATATATATATACAAGTCATGTATATATTATTATATATAACAGATCTTGAAAAAAACACACATCAAACTTCAAATTGATTTAGTAAATTATAGGCTTTACTTGGTATTGTGACATTGACACCACTCATGCATGCGACTATACAATTATACAACTATGGAACACATTATTTATGAGAAATTCCAATACATCAACATATCGTCTCAGATTTAAGGCAGATAATCTAGTGCTTTTTTGCTGCCATTTTTACTATTACACATATTTTCATTTTATGTTATGATGCATTGATCTTGTTTCTAAATTAACCAAGCAATCATGTTAAACTTTTGAAGAAAGATGTTGTCTGATAAATATAGAAAATATAATCACTACAAAGTGAACAAAATTCAGTTGAATACTGTGACCAACGAAGATTTGCCAAAGAGCAATTCAGATCATGATTTAAATTAAATACAAGTAATATGAAAGTCTGCCTATTGGATCCCAGTTAAGACTTATTTGTCAAATCTGAACATTAATTTTCCCTTAGCCATGTAGAATTGGGGACTAAATACCATCAAGTCATGTAAAAAGGAGCAGGGTATAGCACGCTGCTATTGATCTCTTGAGCTTTCACACGAATTTTACGGGCAATTTTCATACAACAAATGATATTATATAGTGTAATGATAAAGCATTATGAGCACAAATTATATCTCTTACTAGTGGTGCAAAAATCTATTAAGTGTCACATTTCAAAAGAAAATTTATATAAAAAGGTATTATTAATTGTTAAAACGTTATAAAAGGTTAATTCAATTCACTAAAGCATTTAATTACAAGAACAAGTGCATTTTATGTCCATTACAATACATGTAACAGTATTGGCATTGTATTTATCTGCATTTGATGTATTTAATACACTTAAAAATGCAGACCAGAAACACTTCTAACAGAAACAAATGTATTTTTTTCTGCATTTTTCCAGCATTAATACTCTTCAAGTGTATTTTTTATCATCCCAAATACACTTTACCAGGAAAAAGGTATGTTAAAATGCATTTTTAGTTTGTTTTAAGTATATTTTCAAATGCATTAAGACACTCTTTTCTTTTGCAAAAAATGTTGAACAAAAACTTGAAAATATTTAATATACTAAAGTGTTGTAATAATTAAAGTTTTGTATGAGCATCAAAAACAGTGTCAAATTCATACCAGTGCCTATTTAGTAGCAGTAGGCCTTATATGGTCTACTTGTGGTAGAAATAATGCATTTTGTATAATACAACATACATAAATTAAAAAATATAGCTGCCCATACAGTTCAATACAATGTTCAATTAACTACACTATGCAAAGTTGAAATATGACATCAAGCTTGGAATAATCTTTTCAATAATGAATAATATGCTGTTTTAATTTATAAGTGAAATAGACACTTGCATATAAAAACTGATTTTACATCAAAACTAAATGTTTAATTTGATTTTTAGCTCCACTGGCCAAAGGTCATGTGTCCATCGTGCATCCATGCATAAACTTTTCCTTTAAACATCTTCTCCTAAACTACTGGTCCAATTCTGATGAAATTTCTTAGGAATGTTCCTGGGGTGAACCTCTTTCAAATTTGTTCAAATTATGCCCCTGGGGTCAAATTTGACTCTGCCCTGGGGTCACAAAATTGAAAATTTGCTTAAATAAGGCCTATTTTGTGAAAACTTTCAAAATCTCCCGTCCATAACCATTGGGCCTAGGGCTATCAAATTTGGTATGTAGAGACATCTAATAGTCCTCTACCAAATTTGTTCAAATTATACCCCTGGGGTCAAATTTGACCCTGCCCCGGGGGTCACAAAATTGAACATATGCTTATATAGGGTAAATTTTGTGAAAACTTTACAAATCTTCTCGTCCATAACCATTGGGCCTAGGGCTACCAAATTTGGTATGTAGTGGCATCTTATAATCCTCTACCAAGTTTGTTCAAATTATGCCCCTGGGGTCTAGTTTGACCCTGCCCCGAGGGTCACAAAATTGAACATATGCTTATATAAGGCCTATTTTGTGAAAACTTCAAAAAAATTCTTGTCCATAACAATCCGGCCTAGGGCTATCAAATTTGGTATATAGTGACATCTAATAGTCCTCTACCAAATTTGTTCAAAATTAATCCCTAGGGTCAAATTTAACCCTGCCCCGGGGGTCACAAAATTGAACATATGCTTATATAATACCTATTTTGTGATAACTTAAAAAAAATCTTGTCCATAACCATTAGGCCTAGGGCTACACAATTTGGTATGTAGAGACATTGTATAGTCCTCTACTTAGTTTGTTCAAATTACGCCCCAGGGGTCAAATTTGACCCTGCCCCGGGGGCCACAAAATCAATTATATGCTTATATAGTGCCTATTTTGTGAAAATTTTAAAACTCTTCTTGTCCTTAACCATAAGGCATAGGGCTACCAAATTTGGTATGTAGTGACATGTTATAGTTCTCTACCAAGTTTGTTCAAATTATGCTCCTTGGGTCAAATTTGACCCTGCCCGGGGTCACAAAACTGAACATACACTTATATGGGGCCTATTTTGTGAAAACTTTAAAAATCTTGTTGTCCATAACCATTGGGCCTAGGGCTACCAAATTTGGTATGTAGTGACATCTAATAAACCTCTACCAAATTTGTTCAAATAATGCCTCGGGGGTCAACTTTGACCCTGCCCGGGGGGGGGGGGTCACAAAATTGAATAAACGCTTTTAAAGTGCCTATTTTGTGAAATCTTTAAAATCTTCTTGTCGAAAACCATTTGGACTATGGCTACCAAATTTGGTATGCAGTTACAACATCTTGTAGTCCTCTACCAAGTTTGTTCAAATTATGCCTTTTGGGTCAAATTTGATCCTGAACCGCATGTCACAAAATTGAACATTATATACGCTTATATCTTGCTTATTTTTTGAAAACTTAAAAAATATTCTTGTCCTTAACTCTAGGACCTAGGGCTACCACATTTTGTATGTAGTGAGATATAGTAGTCCTCTACAAAGTTTTCTCAAATTATGCCCCTGGGGTTAAATTTGACCCAGCCCAGAAGGTCACAAAAGTGTACATGTGCTTAAATAGGGCCTATATTTAAGTATTTGCACATGCAGAGAAATTTGTTTCAACCTTTTTTCAGCAGTGGAGCGATACAGGGCCATCATGGCCCTCTTGTTTAAATACTCAAAAAATGAAACCGGTTTCATGCTTGCATGAACACAGTTTATAAATGCTGTCAGAATTATAAAATATGTAAGTACTATAAATACAAATGCCAGGGAAAAGTGCTTTTTGTACTAAAAAATTTGAATGAATATTACAATAATACATTCTGAATACTTTAGTATGTAATAAACAGTTTTGTCTGAGAAAATCACTAAATTTTATATATTTATTCAAATTCACATAAATCATATTTCAAAAAAACATAATTACTTCAAATCCTTTCACACAATACTGAAAAAAATGCACAGTTTCTGATTGTTATTGATTCTTTATTAATTTATACATGTACCATTTTTTAATCTTGATGCATCCTCAATTGTATAATGCTCTGGAGGTCACTGGTGTGATCCCCAGTGTGGGAGCATTCTTAAGAAATCTCCAAGAGACACCCAAGTGCTGGTTCTAGGCCCAGAAAACGAACTCCAGAGCATTTTACATACATGTACGTAGTTAGTACTTTAAATTTAATCGAACTAAAAATGGGTTAAAACTAACAACTGAAACCCTTATTAATACATTTTATTTTGAATCAAGCAAATGTGCAAATTCATTAAAAATAATGAGTACAATTTAAAAATTCTACTTTAAAGTAATCATGATAATTTAGATCTTCAGAATATTTAATGATGATAATGATACAATTATATATTCCCTAAATGATAAAAATAAAACATGTAATGTTAATTGATGAAAAAAACGTTTTAATTTTATCAATATCATGGTAATTACAACTAGATACAGGCAATTAGATCAGAAACGTGCATTAATTATATTAATGAACAACCCAGACATTTGTAGTGATTTATGGTCACTATTTGATTAACGTTCTATACATGACCTGTCATAAAAGGTATTTTTTAGCCAGTATTACAATCGGCAATGATAGTCTGTATTGCATACATATTCCAACGTCTATTATCGATTCGCTTCCTCAAACTGAACAAATATTTAATGTTTACATCGCGAAACGTAATGCATCTAGTTTCACTTTCGGTTTGGTTGGTTTTGTAAACACCGTAATTTCATCTTAAAAATTGGATGATAGGGTGATTAAATAATAATGGAAAAGTAAATCGCTTGGATAATAGGTCAAAATGCAACACAAATGAACGTTAATAGTGCTATTAATATCAAAGTTTCGGTTAAAAGTTTGGCGCTAGTTCAACGCGCATCGTATACAGCCTCATAACAATAGACTGACAACCTTTTGGGTAGTAAAGTAGTAATACAAGGCAATATGGCGACCGTTAGCCACGAGGCCTATCTTACGGAGGAATCCGAGATAGCCGATGTATCACGATTGAACGCGAACACAATTTCATAAGCGTTTATGTATGTGTCGTAAAAGCACAACTTGATTATCGCTTAGTTTGCAACAGTCAAAACACCATATACTTCATTATAATGAAATATATTTCGAATATACGTTAATAAAGGTATTTTATTTAAAATAAATGAAAACATAACGCTCTAAGTAAGTTATTTCAACAACCACTCTAATCGGTATAATCGGTGGAAGAAGAAGCACGACGAAGGTCAACAATCAAAATGGCGAGCTTTGTTCGGAGAGCCGGTGAACTCTCTCAAAAGGTGTGCAATAAAATCTAAATCGACATTTAACACTATATTTCACACAGGATAATTGCACTTATATTAGCATCGTAGCTCCATTACATGTTTTATGCAATAAAATAATTATGTTAAACAAGTCATGTCAAAATGAAATGTCAAGACTCCAGTGCATAATTATTAAATCTGACCCTTACACAAGGAAGATACAGGTGGAGACACGACAAGGTCCTCCAAGATCTGGCAGAGATAGTAAAAAGGGAGAGGCGAAAGAAGAGGACTGTGAAAGAGACCGGGAAGATGCAGTTTGTAAAGGAAGGGGAAACCATCAAGAAGCAGCAGACTCAAGCAGCATCGATCCTAGATCGTGCGCAGTCATGGGAGATAGTTGTTGACCTGAAACGAAGGCTGGTTTTCCCAAGTGTAGTACAGACAACACATCGCCCCGACATGGTGATCTGGTCGGCAAAGGACAAGTGTCTGGTGATGGTTGGGCTAACAGTTCCTTGGGAGTCGCGCTGTGATGAGGCGATGGAGAGGAAAACGGCAAAATATGCTGATCTGCAGAGGGAATGCAAGGAGAAGGGGTGGCACACGTGGCTATTCCCAGTGGAGGTCGTCGTCCGAGGCTTTCCGTAAAAGTCTCTCTGGAGACTTTTCACTGCATTTGGCCTGAAAGGAAGAGACAGAAAGCGAGGGGTCAACAGACTTGGGGATGCAGCGGAGAGAGCATCAATATGGCTTTGGCTAAGGAGAGAAGAGAGGAGCTGGCAGCTGTCTACTGACACGTAGGGGATTGATCAACCCCTGCCGACCCACCACCAGGAGAATGTATTGAGATTAATGGGTCCAAACATTCAGTGATCGGTGGCTCTCGACTGAGGATGTCAGTAGTCCAGCAGTTTAACGACTGTTTACATCTCATGACATGAAATTGTGTCACTTAAGAAGTTAAGTGCACAATGACATAGTGGATATGGTGTCTGCCTAGCGACTGGAGGTCATGGGTTTAATTCCCACTGTGGGAGTATGTTTTTATATCACCCTCAAAGACACCAATTACTACACAGGCAATGGACTAGAAAGCCATCTATCGGCATGTAAAAGCCAAAACTGGTATCTTCAACGTATCTATGAGTTCTTTCTCCAATGGATCGCTATAAGATTCATAACCATGCCATCTCAGATCAGTCTCACACACCCACAATGTACAGTCAAAAAATAATTTGACAAAACATGTACATCACACTCAACTCTTTGTCAATCAATCATCAATAAAATAAATCAATTGTCAAGGGTCGCAATAATGTAATGTATATGGTGTCAGCATTGCGACCAGGAGGTCATGGGTTCAATCCCAACTGTGGGAGCTTTCTTATGATCTCCCATAAAGACACCAAGTACTGGTTCTAGACCCAGGAAACAAACTCGAAAGCGTTGAAATAAGCCTGAGGTTTCCATGCAATTGAGATAAAATAAATTGGTTTGAACTCAATCAATTATCAAACAAATCAATCAATTTCATTTTACTACATTCCACTGAGTTATATAACATAGCATATCCATACTGCAGTAACCGTGTAGAATATTAACTATTACAAATGGTTCTGCCACTCAGTTTACAGTAGCATAAAAATTTAATGTCCAGGCCATGATTAGAAAAAAGGTGAATCAAATCACGATGAAGAATATGAGTGTCAAGTAATTACGGTTCGGACTCATAATGACATGAAACAATTTTTTGCTCAAAATAGTCTTATAGATGCTGAATCTGTATCTTTTCAGATTTTTCTTGTGTTTAAATGTGTTGTAAAAATGGCAATTCAAGATCTGCCAGCCTTGTCTGGCTTTTTTTAATGATCAGGGGGGATTATGTGGTTATCTCCGCTGTCTGTCCTGGCCACTATCTCCTCCTACACTATTAGAACTAGAACCTTGAAACTTAAACACATGGTAGCTATGAGCATTTGTGCGACAGTGCACTATTTGGAATTTAGATCTGACCACTGGGTCAAAAGCCGTTGGGATACGCATCTGCCGCGGCCGGGCCATTTCTTGTTTGCATTGTGACTCTAAAGCATTTACAATTATCTCTGGAAATATTTGATTATACTTTTTACCTATGAGCAAACACAGAAAGCTCTGTAAACTCTGTCATTGAGCAACAGCCATCAGATAATTTGAGAAATCTACATAAACTGACATTAAACACACTTTTAAGTACTAAGACAACTTCAACTCTTTTATCATTAGTCTTTTTAAGCTTGACTTTTTAAAGATACGGCAAGCTGTTCTACTTGCCCTGGCATTGGGCTGGGCTTCCAAGTTGGTTTTCAGTTTTTGGATAAGCAAGTTTCTTGGGAATGGCCTGAGGGATTTAATTAAATTAACATTACACATGTAGCGATCAAATTGAAATGGCCTTATGGGTTTGGTAACTCTAGTTTGAAGATTATCATAACAAACAGCCTTTTTTGCACTTTGAAATTTTACATAATAAAGATACAAACTGTTTACAGCTCTTCAAACTTAACATCATGATAATCATCATGAGTAGGGTTTCATATTATGCTTAGACGTTTTTTGGGTAAACTAGTTTCTTAGAAATGCTCTGTAGGAAATATATTTTAATTCTATAACATGTATTCCCTGTATTGAAATGACCCAATTATCCAAGTTTTGTAACTCTAGTTTTAAATTTGTCATAATTTACTGCAATTTTAGCTCACCTGAGCACAACGTGCTCATGGTGAGCTTTTGTGATCTCCTTTTGACCATTGTCCGTCGTGCGTCGTCAACATTTTGCCTTGTGAACACTCTAGAAACCACATTTATTGTCGGATCCTCACGAAACTTGGTCAGAACATTTGTCCCATTGATACCTCGACTGAGTTCGAAACTGTGTCATGCTGGGTCAAAAACTAGGTCACTAGGTCATAATAAAGGAAAACCTTATGAACACTGTAGAAGTCACATTTGATGCCAAATCTTCATGTAACTTTGTCAAAATGTTTGTCTAAATGATATGTTGGGTAAGTTAAGAATGGTTCCGGTCCATTGAAAAACATGGCCGACAGGGGGCGGGGCGGTATTCCTTATATGGCTATAGAGAAACCTTGTGAACACTCTAGAAGTCACAATTTTTGCCCAGTCATCATGAAACTTGGTGGAAACATTGGTTTCATTGATATCTCGGACGAGTTCGAAAATGGTCCAGATCTGTGAAAACACATGGCCCCCAGGGGCGGGGCAGTTTTCTCTATATGCATATAGTGAAAACATGTGAAATCTCTAGAAGTCACATGTTTGGTCCAATCTTCATGAAATTTGGTCAGAACATGTGTTTTCTGGATATGACGGTTGAGTTTGAAAACGGTTACGTTGGCTTGAAAAACATGGCTGCCAAGGGGCAGGGCATTTTTCCTAATATGGCTATATATGGCTATAGTAAAATCTTGTTAACACTCTAGAGGCCACATTTATTGTCTGATATTCATGAAACTTGGTCAGAAGATTCATCTCAATAATATCTTGGACAAGTTTGAAAATGATGCCGGTTGGTTGAAAAACATGGCTGCCAGGGGGCAGGGCATTTTTCCTTATATGGCTATAATAGTAAAACCTTGTTAACACTCTGGAGTCCACATATATTTTCCGATATTCATGAAACTTGCTCAGAAGATTTTTTCTAATGATATCTTGGATGAGTTCAAAAATGGTAACCTTTGCTTGAAAAACATGGCTGCCAAGGGGCGGGGCATTTTTCTTTATATGGCTATATGTGGCTATAGTAAAATCTTGTTAACACTCTAGAGGCCACATTTATTGTCCAATCTTCATGAAACTTGGTCAGAAGATTCATCCCAAGAACATCTTGGAAGAGTTCAAAAATGATTCCGGTTGGTTGAAAAACATGGCCACCAGGGAGCGGGGCATTTTTCCTTATATGGCTATAGTAAAACCTTGTTAACACTCTAGAGGCCACAATTATTTTCCGATCTTCATGAAACTTGGTCAGAAGATTTGACCCAATGATATCTTGGATGAGTTTGAAAATGGTTTTCTTTGCTTGAAAAACATGGCTGTCAAGGGGCGGGCATTTTTCCTTAAATGGCTATATATGCCATTATATGGCTAGAGTAAAATCTTGTTAACATTCTAGAGGACACATTTATTGTCCAATCTTCATGAAACTTGGTCAGAAGATTTATCCCAATAATATCTTGGAGGAGTTAAAAAATGATGCCCTTTGGTTGAAAAACATGGCCGCCAGGGGACGGGGCATTTTTCCTTATATGGCTATAGTAAAACCTTGTTAACACTCTAGAGGCCACATGTATTGTCCAATCTTCATGAAATTTTGGTCAGAAGATTGGTCTCAATGATATCTTGGATGAGTTCAAAAATAATTATGTTTGCCCAAGGGGCGGTCTTCATCAAAGTCGGTCAGAAGATTTGTCCCAATAATATCTTGTTATCTCAGGTGAGCGACTTTGGACCTTTCAGGCCATCTTGTTACACTTTGAAATTAATTAGTTATAAAGGCAGATAACACATTAAAATTTAAATACTGCTATCAGACTTCAGTTAGTAGATACCCTCACTAAGACCTCCTCTCTCCCAACACCTATTCCCACCCCCACCCTCATACACCCTGGGATTGCGACTCGGGTCAAAATTACTCTTAATAAAAATAGCAATAAGAATTAACCTTAATTAACCTACAGATCTTGAAATAAATCGGTACATATGTTCAGACTCTTTACAAACATTAAAAAATCCTGTAATTTTGACCAGCCTTTAAGCGTGACAATGCTTGTCTACCAGTACATCTGATAACAAACAATGCCCTTAGCGCCTGTTTTTACTCAATGTGACTTAATTTGCTCCTGTAATGTACCAAAACAGAATTTTATGGCCCCGGTTGAGTGGCATATTGCAGTCACACTGTTTGTCCGTCTGTCCGTCCGTCCGTCTGTCTGTCACTCTGTCTGTCCGTCACACTTTTGCGTTTAGGTTTCAAAAAATGCTTATGACTTCTATGTCCCTTCAGATGTAACCTTCATATTTGGAATGTATGTGTATATGGACATGGCCTTTCCATACGCACAAACATTTTGAACCCCTTTACCTTGAACTTGGGGTCCGCGTTAAGGTTTCGAAGTCTGTGTTTAGGTTTCGAAAAAAGCGTTTTTCGGGGGCATATGTCTTCCGATAGAGACAGGTCTTGTTTTTAATACATTATGTTTTCAGTAGAGAAATTTGCTACTTTAAAAAAATTGTTGCCATTCAGCGACACTGGTGATTGGCAGCGATACTCCAGACTGTGGCAAGACATAAAACAAAAAAATCTTTATGGCCATTCTAGGTGCTCCCAACCTACAAGGCGGTGTACCGGAAGGTGAAACCCCAGGTAGTGAACACCTCCAGGTATGTTGCTAAGCGACTGGGTCCGCCCCTGCAGCGTTCGTCCAGGTATCTCCTCAATGCAGCCAGACCTCATGTACAGAGGTATGATAGTCTGTAAGTTGGTGCAAGGGGTTCTGTTACAACTTCCTTTTTAATCGGCATGTCCATTTGCTGAACACTTTTTGAAATTTATATTTGATTTTGATGTCTTTAGTTTTAATTTATTTATTTAAGCTTGATTGCATAGAAAGCCTAAGGCTTATTTGAAACGCTCTCGAGTCCTATTCCTAGGACCACAACCATTACATGGTGTCTATCTGGAAAATCTAAAGAACGCTCCCACAATGGGGATCACACTCATGACCTCCCGATCGCTAGTCGGACTCCATATCCACTACACCACTGTGACTCATTGGTGTCTTTAACTTGAACCTTTAATCAAAACTAATAAATTTGATGTATACAGGTAAACAACATATTCTCAATGACTTTGTCCCATATTATAAATCAATTTATCAAATACTTATGACAAACAGAGCCATGACTTGACAATAATGATGGGAAGTATTTGTCAACAAAAAATTCACATATGTTTACTTTCAGCTGTCCCAGCAGGAGAAAAACCTTATTAAACGTTCTATGGTCAACAAAAATGTGTGGTGTTCAGAGTTCTGAACAACCAAATATTATCATAAATACATTACCTGGTATATGAGATGTATCAGTTATTTTTTTTGCTCTGTGAAATGATTTTTATTGTATATTTATTATGCCCCCCTTTGAAGAAGAGGGGGTATATTGTTTTGCACATGTCGGTCTGTCGGTCCGTCCGTCAGTCGGTCAGTCCGTCCACCAGATGGTTTCCGGATGATAACTCAAGAACGCTAAGGCCTAGGATCATGAAACTTCATAGGTACATTGATCATGACTGGCAGATGACCCCTATTGATTTTCAGGTTACTAGGTCAAGGTCACAGTGACTCGAAATGGTAAAATGGTTTCAGCATGATAACTCAAGAATGCTTAGGCCTAGGATCATGAAACATCATAGGTACATTGATCATGACTGGCAGATGACCCCTATTAATTATCAGGTCACTAGGTCAAAGGTCACAGTGACTCCAAACAGTAAAATGGTTTCCAGATGATAACTCAAGAATGCTTACGCCTAGGATCATGAAACTTCATAGGAACATTGATAATGACTGGCAGATGACCCCCTATTGATTTTCAGGTCACTAGGTCAAAGGTCAAGGTCACAGTGACTCGAAACATTAAAATGGCTTCTGGATGATTACTCAAGAATGCTTACGCCTAGGATCATGAAACTTCATAGGTACATTGATCATGACTGGCAAATGACCCCTATTAATTTTCAGGTCACTAGATCAAAGGTCAAGGTCACAGTGACTTGAAACAGTAAAATGGTTTCCTAATGATAACTCAAGAATAATTAGGCCTAGGATCATGAAACTTCATAGGTACATTGATCATGACTGGCAGATGACCCCTATTGATTTTTAGGTCACTAGGTCAAAGGTCAAGGTCACAGTGACAAAAAATGTATTCACACAATGGCTGCCACTACAACTGACAGCCCATATGGGGGGCATGCATGTTTTACAAACAGCCCTTGTTTTAGAAAGAATTACATATTCATTATATCTGTATATATTGTGTTATGCATTCCATGCAATAATGATTTTTAGCTCATCTGATTGCTCAGGTGAGCTTTTCTGACCGGTCTTTGTCCGTCGTATGTCCGTCTGTTCGTAAACATTTGCTCGTAAACGTTTTCCACATTTAGAGGCCACATTTCATGTCGGATCTTCATGAAACTTAGTCAAAAGCTTTGCCCCAATAAAATCTCGGCCGAGTTCGAAACTGGGTTGTGCTGGGTCAAAAACTAGGTCAATAGGTAAAAAAAAAGAAAAACCCTGTAAACACTGTAGATGTCCCATTTCATGCCCAATATTCATGTAACTTTGTCAAAATATTTGCCTTAATGATATGGTGGTCGAGTTCAAAAGTGGTTCTGGTCCGTTGAAAAACATGGCTGCCAGTGGGCGGGGCAGTTTTCCTTATTTGGCTTTAGCGAAACCTTGTAAACACTCTAGAAGTCACAATTTTTGCCCACTCATCATGAAATTTGGTCAAAACATTGGTTTTATTGATATCATGGATGAGTTCAAAAATGGTCCAGATCGGTGAAAAAACATGGCCGCCAGTGGGCGGGGCATTTTTCTCTATATGTATATAGTGAAAACATGTGAACACTCTAGAAGTCACATTTTTGGCCCAATTTTCATGAAATTTGGTCAGAACATTTTTCCTTGATATGAGAGTTGAGTTCGAAAATGGTTCCGGTCACTTAAAAAACATGGCTGCCGGGGGGGGGGCAGTTTTCCTTATTTGGCTATAGAGAAACCTTGTAAACTCTCTAGAAGTCACAATTTTTGCCCACTCATCATGAAATTTGGTCAAAACATTGGTTTTATTGATATCATGGACAAGTTCAAAAATGGTCCAGATCGGTGAAAAAATATGGCCACCAGTGGGCAGGGCATTTTTCTCTATATGTATACAGTCGCAACTGACCTAACGGCCACCTGAATTTACTGGTCACCTGCAGACAACGGTCAGTCTGGAATCCCCCCGACGAAAAACACTCTATATTACACTTGAATTTAACGGCCACCTGACCATTACGGCCAACGGCCACTATATTCCACTCCGAAATTCATGTTTGACCTGAAATCAACGGTCACGCGTCAGTCGTCTCGAGTCGCGAAAATTAAAAACACAGCACATTATTTGTCCGTCTATTTTGCGTTTAAAGCGTCTGAAAGCGGTAATTGTCTATGATATTATAAAAGCGGCCCGCTGTGAGTAAACAAATTATAAGGTGTTGAGAAGGTTTCTTTTCCGGGGATAATTGTGGGGGTATCTTCAAAAGAAAATATATCAGAGTTTATGACTTGTTGAAAGTAATTATCGCTAAATTAAATGACCGCTATTTCTTTGAATTAGAACGGTACAATTACACCGTACTATCGGTTTATGACACGGAATCCGCTTTTTAGACTTTTACGGACGTGACGTCAACGGAACATGAAAGCTTTATTTACTAAATGAATGAGATGCATGAGTAAACAATTAAACCAGCGTTGATAAAGTCATTGTTTAATTAAAAATATGAAATTAAATCAATTTAAAAGATATTATTCTCTATTATTCAATGTACACGCGTAAGTTAATGCTGTTATTATGATTTGTTAATGCAATGAGCATTTGTTTGACACTGTATGCAAACGTCTGGGTGGGGTTTTGGCCCAATTTTCATGAAATTTGGTCAGAACATTTGTGTCCTTGATAGGAGAGTTGAGTTTGAAAATGGTTCCGGTCAGTTGAATAACATGGCTGCCAGGGGGGGGGCAGTTTTCCTCATTTGGCTATAGAGAAACCTTGTAAACACTCTAGAAGTCACAATTTTTGCCCAATCATCATGAAAGTTGGTCAAAACATTGGTTTTATTGATATCTCGGACAAGTTCGAAAATGGTCCAGATCGGTGAAAAAACATGGCCGCCAGTGGGCGGGGCATTTTTCTCTAAATGTATATAGTGAAAACATGTGAACACTCTAGAAGTCACATTTTTGGCCCAATTTTCATGAAATTTGGTCAGAACATTTGTTTCCTTGATATGAGAGTTGAGTTCGAAAATGGTTCCGGTCACTTAAAAAACATGGCTGCCGGGGGGGGGGGGGAGTTTTCCTTATTTGGCTATAGAGAAACCTTGTAAACACTTTAGAAGTCACAATTTTTGCCCAATCATCATGAAAGTTGGTCAAAACATTGGTTGTATTGGTATCTCGGACGAGTTTGAAAATGGTCCAGATCGGTGAAAAAACATGGCCGCCAGTGGGTGGGGCATTTTTCTCTATATGTATATAGTGAAAACATGTGAACACTCTAGAAGTCACATTTTTGGCCCAATTTTCATGAAATTTGGTCAGAACATTTGTTTTCTTGATATGAGAGTTGAGTTCGAAAATTGTTTCGGTAAGTTAAAAAACATGGCTGCCGGGGGGAGGGGGGGGGGCAGTTTTCCTTATTTGGCTATAGACAAACCTTGTAAACACTCTAGAAGTCACAATTTAAAAAACATTGGTTTTATTGATATCTCGGAAGAGTGCGAAAATGGTTCAGATTGGTGAAAAAACATGGCCGCCAGTGGGCGGGGCATTTTTCTCTATATGAATATAGTGAAAACATGTGAACACTCTAGAAGTCACATTTTGGCCCAATTTGCATGAAATTTGGTCAGAACATTTGTTTCCTTGATATGAGAGTTGAGTTCCAAAATGGTTCTGGTCAGTTGAATAACATGGCTGCCGGGGGGGGGGCAGTTTTCCTTATTTGGCTATATACAATCCTTGTAAACACTCTAGGAGTCACAATTTTTGCCCAATCATCATGAAAGTTGGTCAAAACATTGCTTTTATTAACCAGGTTTTCCGAAGGAAAAAACTGGTTATTAGATTGGCGAATGCGAGCGGGCTGGCTGGCTGGCTGGCGGGCTGGCTGGCGGGCGGAACAAGCTTGTCCGGGCCATAACTTTGTCGTTCATTGTGAGATTTTAAAATCATATGGCACATTTGTTAACCATCATTAGACGGTGTGTCGCGTGAAAAAATTACGTCAATATCTCCAAGGTCAAGGTCACACTTTGAGTTCAAAGGTAAAAAATAGCCATAAATGAGCTTGTCTGGGCTATAACTATGTCATTCATTATGAGATTTTAAAATCATTTGGCACATTTGTTCACCATCATGGGACGGTGTGTCGCACGAAAGAATCACGTCAATATCTCCAATGTCAAGGTAGCCACGACTAAAAATAGATTTATTTTAAAACAAACTTACAAAGGGGGTTAATTTTGTTTGTTCATTTCAAAAGTTCAGTTTGAGTTGTCTCCCTTTATCAGATTTTTTTTCACAATGAAAACCTGGTTTTGTGACAATTTTGTCCCTTGTTGATATCTCAGACGAGTTTGAAAATGGTCCAGATAGGTGAAAAAACATGGCCGCGAGTGGGCGGGGCATTTTTCTCTATATGTATTTAGTGAAAACATGTGAACACTCTAGAAGTCACATTTTTGGCCCAATTTTCATGAAATTTGGTCAGAACATTTATTTCCTTGATATGAGAGTTGAGTTCCAAAATGGTTCCGGTCAGTTGAATAACATGGCTGCTGGGGGGGGGGGGGGGCAGTTTTCTTATATTTATATAGTAAAAAAAGCTTGTGAACACTCTAGTATACAAAATCCTTGTAAACACTCTAGAGGTCACAATTTTGTTTCAGATTTTATGAATCTTGGTCATAATATTTATTTTTGTAAGCAAAGTTTGATGTTTGGTAAGGGGGGGGGTCAACTCAAAATATAGGTCACCAGGTCAAATCTTACAAAAACAAAAACACTCCATATGCCAGAGTTTTGGTTCAATAATGATGAACGTTGACCAGGATGTTTGTCTGGACAATATCTAGGTCAAGTTTGGCGTTTGGTAAAGATTGAATGAACCGACTCCTCTCAGGTGAGTGAACTAGGGGCATCTTGGCCCTCTTGTTAATATACTTGTTGGTATATCGCTATTGTTAGCTCATCTATTTTTTGAAAAAAAATTATGAGCTATTGTCATCACCTTGGCGTCGGCGTTGGCGTTGGCGTCGGCGTCCGGTTAAGTTTTGCGTTTAGGTCCACTTTTCTCAGAAAGTATCAATGCTATTGCATTCAAACTTGGTACACTTACTTACTATCATGAGGGGACTGGGCAGGCAAAGTTAGATAACTCTGGCGTGCATTTTGACAGAATTATGTGCCCTTTTTATACTTAAAAAATTGAAAATTTTGGTTAAGTTTTGCGTTTAGTTCCACTTTTCTCAGTAAGTATCAATGCTATTGCATTCAAACTTGGTACACTTACTTACTATCATGAGGGGACTGGGCAGGCAAATTTAGATAACTCTGGCATTCATTTTGACAGAATTATGTGCCCTTTTTATACTTAGAAAATTGACAATTTTGGTTAAGTTTTGTGTTTAGGTCCATTTTATTCCTTAAGCATTAAAGCTATTGCTTTCATACTTGCAACACTTACTAACTATCATAAGGGGACTGTGCAGGCAAAGTAATGTAACTCTGACTGGCATTTTGACAGAATTATGTGCCCTTTTTATACTTAGAAAATTGAAAATTTGATTAAGTTTTGTGTTTAGGTCCACTTTATTCCTACAGTATCAAAGCTATTGCTTTCATACTTGCAAGATTTATGAACTATCATAAGGGGACCGTGCAGGCAAAGTTATGTAACTCTGACTGGCATTTGAACGGAATTATGGGCCCTTTATACTTAGAAAATTGAAAATTTGGTTAAGATTTATGTTTTGGTCCACTTTACCCCTAAAGTATCATAGATATTGCTTTCATACTTGGAACACTCACAAACTATCATAAGGGTACAGTAAAAGGACAAGTTGCATAACTCTGGTTGTCATTGTTACGGAATTATGGCCCTTTTTTGACTTAGTAACTTTTAATATATGGTTAAATTTTGTGTTTCGATCCACTTTACTTCTTAAGTATCAAGGCTATTGCTTTCAAACTTCAAATACTTACATGCTATCATGAGGTTATTGTACCTGGCAACTTTAATTTTACTTTGACCTTTGAATGACCTTGACTCTCAAGGTCAAATTATTAAATTTTGCTAAAATTGCCATAACTTCTTTATTTATGATTAGATTTGATTGATACTTTGATGAAACTACTCTTACCTGACATACCACAATAGACTCCACCCAAACCATCCCCTGTGCCCTCCCCTCCCCCCCTCCCCCCTCCCCCCCCCCCCCTATTTCCCCCCCCCCCCTTTTTTTTTTTTTTTTTTTTTTTTTTTTTAAAGATCATCTCACAAATGACCACCACACCCTCACACTATACCCCCACCCCACCCCCCCCCCCACCCCCACCCCCCCCCCCAATTTTTTTTTTTTTTTTTTTTTATTTTTTATTTTTTTAAGATCATCTCACAAATTACCACCACACACCCTCACACTATACCCCCCCCATTTTTTTTTAAAAATGGTTATGTTTGAAATACCGTCCAACCATCGCACCCCCAACCCCCCCCCCCCCCCTGATTTTTTTTTTTTTTTTTTTTTTCGCTTTTTTGGAAGATAATGTAATAAATGTCCACAACCCCACACTATACACCTCTCTTCACTCCACTCCTCCCTCCTTTGTGATTGAAAATGAGAGTCCCTTCACCTTTAAAAAGAAAATAGATGAGCGGTCTGCACCCGCAAGGCGGTGCTCTTGTTAAAATATGCTATTGTAAATATTATTTTATTTCAATAAGTTAAAATAAGATTACTTAATTGTGATGCCTTTTAGATAACATCCTTTCCCACTCAGAAGCAAAGTGAAAATGACTATGTGCAAACAGCATAAAACCAGAACTGCCTGCAAGAAACTTGCAGGCTGTTCTGGTTTTATGCTGTTTGCTGCTCATCAGTATCTAAGTGTCGGAAAAGAAGCCTTTAAATCTTGAATCTAGTAAGAACGGTCTTCAATTACATTTAACTTTCTAAGGGAAGAAAAATATGTCAAAATAAGTATCTAAGTGGTTAAGGTTTAAACCCATAACTGAAAAAAACCACTACATGTCCAGAGGGCATGGTGTTTTACAAACTGTATATGCATATAGACGCCTACAATAATGCTAAGAAGTCTTTATACAATAAGCTTAATTTCTATTATAAGTGTGTGTTTTAATATCACCAATAATACCAACAATATATTGATTCCAAATTGTATTATTTCTTTACATTATTTGAATAAGAATAAGATTTATATGCTGTTTTAATGTTAAAGAACCACCTCAGTGATTGCTGCAAAACTTGAGCCTCACACGAAGTCCTTGAAAGAGTCTTTCAATCGGCGTCTACTCTCTGTGGCCCCGGGCCTTAGTGTGACCAGACAAACTGAGGCCCTTACAGAGGGGCAGGTCCCTGAAGCGGCCCCAGAGGAAGAGGATGATTTCAGGTTGTAATTGTTGTGCATTTTCATTGGTTGTTCTTAACCTTTTCCCACTCAGAGGCAGTGTAAAAATGGCTATGTGCAAACAGCATAATACTAGAACAGCCTGCGAGGCATCCGCAGTCTGTTCAGGTTTTATGCTGTTAGTTGCTCATCAGTATCTAAGGGTTGCAAATGAAGCCTTTAAAATTTGAATCTAATAAGAAAGGTCTTTAATTAAATTGAACTTTCTATGGGACTACTAATGTGTGAAAATATGTATCTAAGTGGTGAAGGGTTAAGTAGTTAACTTCAGTTTGTGAACATATTCCAAGTTCTTTAGTTGTTGTGATGTTTTTTTTTCCCTAGAAGTTCAATATTGATTGAATTGAGAATTTGAGACATGCTTTTGTTACATCTACCAGGCCTCCAATTCTCAAAACTTCCAATCTAAGTTTCTGACTTCACCAGTCAAAATAAGGTTTTAAACTGAATTTTAAACCAATATATATTTACAATAAATAAATTAGGTTTTTAAACATTGTTGATGCTTATTTTATTGTTATATGAACACAGTGAGCTAAATCTAGTGCATTTATTACTGATTACAGAATTGTATAGGAATCGAGCCTTGTTGGTTAAGGCTTGTATTTTGTTTCTTATGTCTTACTAAAGTTTGCAAAACTGTGTATTGTAAAAGTTTAGAGGTAGAAAACCTTGTACTAACAAAGTAACATTTTGGGAATGCAGGGAACGGTACATCCCTCTTACCCGAAAGTCTGTCATCCGGCAACTCATGCAAAAAGAGGACTTCCTGACAGCTGAAGAGAAGAAGTACTATGAAGATTTCGCCCTGAGCTTGGACTCTGCAATAGTCAACAAGTATAACGGTGTCCTACAAGAACTGAAGGTATGTTTTTAAGCTTTTAATTGAGTCATGTTCTGACAAAACTGGGCTTAATGCATGTGTGTAAAGTGTCGTCCCATATTAGCCTGTGCAGTCCGCACAGGCTAATCAGGGATGACAATTTCTGCCTAAACTTGATTTCCGGGACTTCCTTGAAACTAAAAATACCATAAAAGCGGAAAGTGTCGTCCGAGATAAGCCTGTGCGGACTGCACAGGCTAATCTGGGACAACACTTTATGCACATGCATTATGCCCCTTTTTCTCAGAACATGACACAAGTAAAAAGAGCCTCGCTCTAAGAAAATTTGAGTCGCGTTCTGAGAAAACGGGGCTTAATGCATGTGCGTAAAGTGTCGTCCCAGATTAGCCTGTGCAGTCCGCACAGGTTAATCAGGGACGACACTTTCCGCTTCAATGGTATTTTTCGTTTAAAGGAAGTCCCTTTTAACCGAAAATCTTGTTTAAGCGGAAAGTCTCGTCCTTGATTAGCCTGTGCGGACTGCACAGGCTAATCTGGGACGACACTTTACGCACATGCATTATGCCCAGTTTTCTCAGAACAAGACACATTTAGCTTCATGTGTGTGCGTAATAAGGACTGCTCATGCTAATCTGGGATGACACTTTCTGCTTAGACATTACTTTTAAATATGCCTCTAAATTTCATACTCATATGACTCAGTTAGTCCTAACGTTGAGATTAGCTGTTAAATCTTGATATGTTCCAAATATTTAGTATTTTGTTAAATATGTCTATAGAAAGTCACCTTGACAAGAATTGTCAAAATAATTACAATTTATGCTTCTATTTTATGCAGTATTTTTGTTCAATGAAATTTCTATGATTTTATTGAATTTATTCCTATGAAATACAGTTAAAACTAAAAAGTACATAACTTTTGTTGCACACTTTTTGTATGTACAAAATGCATATCAGGTCAACCTCTTTTATTTTCAAAATTACACAATGGCTACACATTAGATGATCTCTACTGTTTTTCTTTATCGACCTTAAAAAGATTACATGAACGAAGATTTGACATTGTCGTTTTGCTCAGGAACATATTGAACAAGGGATAGCCAAGTGTACCTATATATGAGACAGTCTTGGAAAACTGGGCTTAATGGATGTGCGTAAAGTTTTGTCCCAGATTAGCCTGCGCAGTGCGCAAAGGTTTATCAGGAACAACACTTTCTGCTTTGATCTGCTTGTTGCAAACGGGTTATTCTTACTGAATAGACTTTCTTTGATAAAATCACAAAGACAAAGTTTATTCATCAAAGAAAATACCCTTACGTTCACTTACTTCCAAAAGCAAAACAATTCGAATAGACTACTAAACCAAAATACACACCCATCCGTATGCTCTACACACACAAATTCACATCAAAATAGGCACGCTTATTCTGAAATGATTTTACACGAATAAGCTAGATCTACATGTAGATCTAAATCCTTCGTCTCACCGGTTCCATCCGAGGTAAGTAGTCCATAGAATATGCACTTTTTCATAATTACATCCACGATACATAAACACGAAAAAATGCGAGTTTTCAATGTTTTATTCCCAGACATCGCATACTTGTTTCGTGTACAGCTAAAGATGACATCACACAAATGACGCAATAAGTATGTCATTTTATGACGCAATCAATAAGCTGATTCATTTTACGGATGGCGAAAAATTATGTCCCGCGACTAGAACTACAGGTTGTAGGTTGTATTTATAATTTTAAAGCCAAAGTTTTCTCAACTCTTGAGATTTCTTTCGAAAAATCATTCAGTGGTTGAATAAAAAGTAGTCCGTGCACGCGACAGGTATATCCCACAGTGTTGGAGACAGGCTAGTATATTCCATAAGGTGTTATACCGTCAATGTCGCGGTGAAAATGGGATAGATGCTAAGCTGATCTGGTACAACACTTAAAGCACATGTATTAATCTATGTTTTCCCAGAGCGTGGCTAACATAGATCATGTTTTCAGCTTTATAAATAATAAAATTGTACCATCCCACTACATGCACAACATTTCAGAATCTGTTTGACCCAATCAATCCTGACAAGGACACGATTGAGACGCGGAAGTGGAATCCACGAGAGCGACAGGACAGCGAGTTCTGGCTGCTGCAGAGGCTAGAAGACCTCATGGAGAAGGCCAACTTTCACGAGCTTCCCCAGCCCCTAGTGGAGCGGGCCATGCAGGAGCATGAAGTGGGGGACGGCATACGGGTATGATACATTTGGGCCATGCTCTGTGAAAAGGGGGTTTAATGTATGTGGGTAAAGTGTCGTCCCAGAATAGCCTGTGCAGTCCAAAAACTAGATTTCTGCTAAGAAGAAACCCCCTTTTCACAGAGCACGGTCCATTTGTTGATTTACTAGTAGCTCATGCTTATATGTTTTTTGTTGACTTTGGTTGTACTTAAAAGTACAAAGGGTACTCTTTAAGTATACTTTAATGTACCCCAGATACGGAATGAATACTTTAAGGCACCCAGCCATACTTAGGGGTACTGTTTTTCTTTAATTTCCATACACCTTTTACTTTGTAATAAGCCCCGGGCACATAAAAGTTGTTCCTGAGCAGACAATGACCAATCAAGCTGTACTGACGTCTAATTTACTACCTTTTCCTATTTGCATTGTTTCATACATGATCTGATATGCTATGGTATGTTTACATATCACAAATAAATAATGGTGACAATTTCAATTATTCCGCTCTTACAGGTTTTTAAACTGACAGATATCTTGACATAACTTGTAAAAATTTTACTGTGGCAGATTTCAAATAAATAATAAATAAAATTAATGTAATTTTTCAAATACTTAGTTGCAACCAACACCCTGTATTTTTCTACTATAAAAAAAGTAAAAACTGAATGTCAAAGTATAATTAGCTGTAGTAAGTAATAATAAGTAATAAGTATAGTGTTTATTTACCATTATCTTTTTAGGTGGCCATACATACTGCAAAATATGACGTACTTAAATTCTGGGCGTTAGGCAGGGAAAAAATCCCAGTGACACTTCCATGGTATAGAGCCTTGTTCCAGAAACCCGAGACAGTGAAACCAAAACTGTATTACAAACGCATAGTAGTGGCCATTAGATTTAAAAGAGACCAAAAACTAATCCTCAAGTCTTTCAAAGAAATTCCTGTGAATTCATTGGAAATGATTCTCCCAGATGGTAAATTAAAAATAGGTAAATTTGACAAGGGAATCTTCACAGCCTCCGTAACGTTGGCGACATTGGGTGTTATTGCTAAGATAGTGACTGTATTAGCCTCGATGAATGTTGACTGGACACTTATGATGACCGGAGTTACAGGTCTGGTGGCAGCTCAGCGTTGGACTTCATACAAAAACAAAAGGAACCAGTATCTGGCGGATCTTTCCCGTCTCCTGTACTTTAAAAATGTGGCAAACAACCGCGGTTTGTTGGCGTTGTTGGTGGATAGGGCGGAGGACGAGACATTTAAACAGGCCCTGCTAGTCTACACCTTCCTACTGGCCAACCGACCTGCATCCATGCTGGACCAGAGAAGTCTAGAGATGTCACCCAATGAGCTGGGTATGTTGCTATGAAGCTATGTACTCGTACTCTCAGTTTTAAACACAGAAAAAAGTTGGCTCTTTTTTTAACATTATCAGTCTCCATGTAGACAAATTGTAAAACTATTAAATAACAACACAAAGAGAAATCTTAAACCAAAGCACAGTGAATTAAAATATATTGCGCTTTTCAATTGCAAAATTGTTGTCAGATCACTTTTAAATTGCAATCATTTTTGCGTAGTATTGTTTTGAAATCAATATTATTCTATACAATGAGTAATTGGTAGCTCATAAATATCTTTACTTAAATGGCTGTGTTAAAACTCATTGTGATTTTTGAGGGTATACCCTATCATTTTAGTATGTCAGGAAAAAGTTTTACAAGAACACTTCAAAAAGTGTTTCAGACTCAGTAAGATTTTTTGGTTAAACTTACTTTAAATTTCACAAAAGGGTTATGTTAAAGTCTTGTAAGGGTAAGGCTAAAGTGTCTTAAAAGTTTTCAAAAGGTTTAAATTTAAATTTTTTCAAAAAGGTCAAGTTCAGTTCCTTAAAAGATTTAAAGTCTTAAAAGATATAAAAGTTTAGTGTCTCAACAGGGTTGAGCTTAACCAACTTAAAAGGTTTTAGTCTTTAAGTTAAAGTGTCTTAAAAGTTAATGCGCATTAATCTGGTTGAGTATTTCTATTGTCTAATAATTAGACAATAGAAATACTCAACCAAGTCGAGGCCCAGCTCCAGTTAGGGATTTGAAAAGGGCAGGGGGGGGGGGGAGGCTATTTTGTCAAAATGGCACTTTTAAGCGGGCAGTATTTTGTCGACAGGGCATTTTTGAGTGCACTGTCGTATCCAGAATGCTCACTGTTGGATATTCATTTTATAACTAATTGTTAGTATATATTATTTCCATTATTATTAAACCATCAAAATAACATATCTACAATGAGTTATAAATAAATATCAATGTAATACGAGATTAATAAATTATAATACGTCTAAAAAAAATAAATATATATATATAAAAATTAAGCAATAAATGGGCAGGGCGGGGCCTCGGAAGGGCAGGGCGGGCGCCCTTCCATTTAGGCCTAGCTGGAGCAATAAGACTAAGATTTTTATTTTTTTAGCTCATCTATTTTTTGAAAAAAAAATTATGAGCTATTGTCATCACCTTGGCGTCGGCGTTGGCGTCGGCGTCCGGTTAAGTTTTGCGTTTAGGTCCACTTTTCTCAGAAAGTATCAATGCTATTGCATTCAAACTTGGTACACTTACTTACTATCATGAGGGGACTGGGCAGGCAAAGTTAGATAACTCTGGCGTGCATTTTGACAGAATTATGTGCCCTTTTTATACTTAGAAAATTGAAAATTTTGGTTAAGTTTTGTGTTTAGGTCAATTTTATTCCTTAAGTATTAAAGCTGTTGCTTTCATACTTGCAACACTTACTAACTATCATGAGGGGACTGGGCAGGCAAAGTTAGATAACTCTGGCATGCATTTTGACAGAATTATGTGCCCTTTTTATACTTAGAAAATTGAAAATTTGGTTAAGTTTTGTGTTTAGGTCCACTTTATTCCTACAGTATCAAAGCTATTGCTTTCATACTTGCAACACTTATTAACTATCATAAGGGGACTGTGCAGGCAAAGTTATGTAACTCTAACTGGCATTTGGACGGAATTATGGGCCCTTTATACTTAGAAAATTGAAAATTTTGTTAAGTTTTGTGTTTTGGTCCACTTTACCCCTTAACTATCATAAATATTGCTTTCATACTTGGAACACTTGCAAACTATCATAAGGGTACAGTAAAAGGACAAGTTGCATAACTCTGGTTGTCATTTTTACGGAATTATGGCCCTTTTTTGACTTAGTAACTTTTAATATATGGTTAAATTTTGTGTTTCGATCCACTTTACTTGTAAAGTATCAAGGCTATTGCTTTCAAACTTCATATACTTTCATTCTATCATGAGGTTACTGTACCTGGCAAGTTGAATTTTACCTTGACCTTTGAATGACCTTGACTCTCAAGGTCAAATTATTAAATTTTGCTAAAAATGCCATAACTTCTTTATTTATGATTAGATTTGCTTGATACTTTGACAAAACTACTCTTACCTGATATACCACAATAGACTCCACCCAAACCATCCCCCGTGTCCTCCCCCCCCCCCCCCCCCCGAACCCCCCCCCCCCCGTAATTTTTTTTTTTTTTTTTTTTTTTTTTTTAAGATCATCTCTCAAATGACCACCACATCCTCACACTATACTATACCCCCCCCCCACCCCCCAAATTGGTTTTTTGAACGGTTAAAAAACACAAATATTTATTTTTATTATTTTATGTTTGAAATACCGTCCAACCATCGTACCCAAGAATACCCCCCCTCCCCCCCCCCCTAATTTTTTTTTTTTTTTTTTTTAAGATCATCTCACAAATGACCACCACATCCTCACACTATACTATACCCCCCCCCCCACCCCCCCCCCCCCCCCCCCCCCCCCCGAATCCCCCTCTATTTTTTTTTTTTTTTTTTTTTTTTGTTAAGATCATCTCACAAATGAGCACCACACCCTCACACTATACTATACCCCCCCCCCACCCCCACCCCCCCAACAATTTTTTTTTAAACGGTTAAACAACACAAATATTTATTTTTATTATTTTATGTTTGAAATACTGTCCAACCATCGCACCCAAGAATACCCCCCCCCCCCCCCCCTCGAATCTCCCCCCCCCCCCCTATTTTTTTTTTATTTTTTTTTTAAGATCATCTCTCAAATGACCACCACATCCTCACACTATACTATACCCCCCCCCACCCCCCAAATTGGTTTTTTTGAAACAGTTAAAAAACACAAATATTTAATTTTATTATTTTATGTTTGAAATACCGTCCAACCATCGTACCCAAGAATACCCCCCTCCCCCCCCCCTCCCCCCCCCCTAATTTTTTTTTTTTTTAAGATCATCTCACAAATGACCACCACATCCTCACACTATACTATACCCCCCCCCCCCCCCCCCCCCGAATCCCCCTCTATTTTTTTTTTTTTTTTTTTTTTTTTTTTTTTTAAGATCATCTCACAAATGACCACCACCACCCTCACACTATACTATACCCCCCCACCCCCACCCCCCCCCCCCAATTTTTTTTTTTTAAACGGTTTAAACAACACAAATATTCATTTTTATTATTTATGTTTGAAATACTGTCCAACCATCGCACCCAAGAATACCCCCCCCCCCCCCCCTCGAATCTCCCCCCCCCCCCCCCCCCTATTTTTTTTTTTTTTTTTTTTTTAATATCATCTCACAAATGACCACCACACCCCTCACACTATACCCCCCCCACCCCCCACCCCACCCCCCCCCCCCCCCCCTATTTTATTTTTTTTTTGAAACAACACAAATATTTATTTTTATTATATTATGTTTGAAATACCGTCCAACCATCGCACCCAAGAATGTCATAAATGTCCACGCCCCCACACTATACACCCCTCTTCACTCCTCCCCCCCCCCTCCTTTGTGATTGAAAATGAGAGTCCCTTCACCTTTTAAAAGAAAATAGATGAGCGGTCTGCACCCGCAAGGCGGTGCTCTTGTTAAGTTTTGATGTTGTCATAAGACAATTATTGTTCTACTTAGATACTTTTAACTGAGAAACATTGTTTGAAACATTCATTGTGTACTTGTATATATAGGTAATAAAGTTGTTATTGTTTAAATACCTCTGTGACTTCCATTACAGGTGGACTCTCAAGACTCCAACTAGAAGAGCGTGTTGAACAGTACATTTATAAAGTAACAGGCACACAGGTGGAAGTGGACTCAGCAGAAGCAATAGTGCTCCTAAAAAAGTTCGGCATCGTTAGTGAACATGATGAAAAACTGCACGTGCTCCCCCTACAGGCAGCCATGCGTAACCTTCCTCAACAGCCCCAGTCTCTTGTTGCCCGTGCCTCAGAGGGTGACATCGCCGAGGGCTATGATCGTGATGTGTTTGCTGAAACTGAGGAGCAGTACGAGAAAGAGGAACAAGTGCAGAAGAGGGTCGGATGGTTTTAGTGGGTTTTGTGGATGGTTCTTGGTTGTGTTTGGATGTTTTTGAAATTTCTAGCAGTGGATTTAATGTTTGAATACTATACATGCTTACTTTAAAGCTTAAAATATTACAGTGTGAAGTGCTGTTGCGAAATGTGTATTATAACGGTCGATTTTAGTTTTAAATAATGAAAAAAAAATTATATGTTAGTTTGAATCTTGATTAATGGATGCTGGATTTTAGGAAGTTAATGCACAATGAACACATGTACATGATCCTAGTGACAAAGGATTAAAGCATATAGGGTCAGTTGTGAGGTTTTGAGGATGCAGATTTCAATTAAGGACTTGCATTCAAGAAAATTGTGCCAGGTTTTGATTATAAATCATCACATGTTAATTACATTATTATTATATAATTAGTTGTTTATAGGTACTCCTATTTATACAAGTATTTATTATTTAATAGATCCTTTTCTCAGATTAATTGCAAGTGTTTTTATTGACAACTCTATTAATTCTGTAGAATAGTTAAGATGCCTATGACCATTTGTTCATGCAGCACCCACTCTTGATAATCATGTATTGATGAATAAGCCTTTGTATTGAACGTATTGTGTACATGATATGTGTACCGTTATTGGTCTTTTTGGAGTAACAAACAGTTGCTGGACTTTTGTACGTCTTCAAAATTTCGCCATCTAATGATTTGAAGGCGGTATTGGATATGTAGCATAAGTAAATGTTTGGTATGCATGCATTTGTGTTTTTTTTGGTATTTTGATTTTGTAAACCAAAAAAGGTCAATTTTCAGTTAACTAATTCACCCACTCACACATTGACATAAGTGTGTGCAGTATGGGGATTGATATGCAGCTATGCCTGAATATATGACCATATTTTGTTTTATTTTACTGTTAAGTTATGAATATGAAATAAACATCGAATTATTCTTTTTATGGTCAAACTTGATGGAGTCCTTAATGCTGCATAATGTTAGAATTAGAAATGTGTGACTGTTTTCGAAACACCGCTGCTTTTTGAGTGTGAACCACAGCTATCATTTCCAGCCTAAATGTTGATGGGCTTTGAGGGTAATTCAAAGGAAAGCAACTGGTCTGGCTATACATACGCGACTTTTTTTACATGACGTTTATTACATAAATAATGTCCGGTAATGTGATTACCTACCAAACTCGTATACCCCTAGTGGACGGTGTTCTTTGGAAGCATAGACCGGGTCGCGTCGGAATGATCTAGGACTAGAATTATGTGTCATCCAGGCACGAATCTCGCTTATTATCCCCCACCAAAGGCGGAGGGATATTGTTTTGGCGTTGTCCGTCCGTCCGGCACTTTTGTGTCCGGAGCCATATCTTGGAAGTGCTTTGGTGGATTTCATTGAAACTTTGTATGAGTATGTATATGGATAAAAGGATGATGCACGCCAAATGGCATTGTACGCCATCGGATAATAAGGGAGTTATGGCCCTTTGTATCTTGAAAAAATGCTTTTTTGAGTGTCAAATATAGCACTTTTGTGTCCAGAAGTATATTTGCTTGTTGAGAGTTGTGTTTGTCGTCATGCTCGGCAGGATGGTTTAATTAGATGTTGTCAGAAACTATTGTCAAAAAGGAAAATGGCGTAAAGCAGTTCAAATATCAGTTACCTGATATCACAAGTTTGGTTTAAGTATTGTCTAAACGTTCTAATATGCTACAAAGTACGTTCTATTTCACACAATGCCATGATGCTGTGTCGTTTAAAGGACGCTTTTCACTGCCACATAACAATAACATAAAAAACACAGGAAACGCTCACGAATGTTTTGTGGTAAAGTATTTATTTTATATTGAATCTCTGTTAGTTTTGCTTCATATATGTATGTATGATATTTAATAAGTTAGTTGGCTTGTTGAAATATCCGACCGAATGAGACTCAATATTATGACGCTACTTCTGAGGAGGAGCGTCATCGGAATAAGTGACGTCATATATATGTTTTAACGACGTCGTCGCTATGTTATGTTAATAGACTACCGTTAACTCTTCAAGTTAACACTCTCAGCTATGCGTTTAATAACGAACAACATGTGATAACGTGTCAACATAAACGTTTCAAATGTCGACGAGGAGAAATCCAAACGTCGACGCCTTTCTTCCCAATAACGATTTTAACGGGAATGGAGGCATAAAAGATTCAAGTGCAAGCGGACGACAAATCAACGGTGAACCGCTTAGCGATGAAATCAATATACGGATCGGATTGCGCCAAAGCGAGCGGAAAGACCCGAATGCCTCTGAAAAAACTAACGCTTTTTGGAAAGAAGTTTTAGACGCCAATAGCGCGGAATTACAAGAGACTGTGCTTGCGATTCAAGATGAGAACAATGCGT
Organism: Dreissena polymorpha; assembly: GCF_020536995.1. Taxonomy (NCBI): domain Eukaryota; kingdom Metazoa; phylum Mollusca; class Bivalvia; order Myida; family Dreissenidae; genus Dreissena; species Dreissena polymorpha. The sequence goes on along the minus strand of NC_068363.1, from coordinate 71,436,624 downwards.
TGAGGAGATGCTTACAGCTAATGCAGGAAAACAGCAGTCTCAAGGCGGCCAATGTTCTTGGGGCGGCGCTTTCAATTCTGGATGACAAATTGCGTTACTTTGTAACAGGTATATGTCTATTTGTTTTCCATAGCTGCACTCAAAGATAAACTGAAAAAAGTACGTTTAAAACATAAATACTCAAAATCAACGAATATTTCGTGAAATATTACGTAAAAGTGATCGGAGGCTAATGTCAAAGTCGATTGAATATGGGTCTAGTATAGTAATCAGACTATAAACACATGCAGTTGCATTTAAAATAAATGTAACAATCGGTGTTCCTGATAGAAATAGCCAAAAGTTTAAGGCTTACATTTATTTTAAGTAATATTTCATTTACATTGATTGTTATGTGTTGATTTTTCGAAATAGTGTACAAATTATTCATTGATTATGGGTGTTTATGGGCTTTTAATCGGTATTGTATCGGTGCATGAGCAGTTCAGATTTTTTTTTAAGTTCAATGATATTAAAAATATATTTGCATAATTTGAATGTCATCAAATACCTTCTTTTTAAATATAGTTTTGTCCGATTTTTGGCACTGACAAATATTTGTGTAAAACATCCATATCCGTTGTTTGCTTACACTAATCAACGTGTGCATTTAAAACATATTTAAATTATTTAATCGAACATATACGTGCAGAATTAAAGCAAATAATATATGTAACCTGAGATGCAATAAAAATGAAATACTACCTGTATTTTGATAATGAACGGTATCTATTTGTAAATAATTGCTACTGAAACAACTACAGTAATAGTTCTTCCAAAACATAAGTATTTGGACATTTTCTAGTAAAATAAATACAGGTTTGTAATAATATTCTTGCAGGTAAACTTCTTACAAATAGTCAAACGACCGTTAGGAAAGGAGAGCCAAAGAGCATACAGAGTTCTGCTCACACGTCGGTTAAATCGACAGGAAGCAATAAACGCAACAGAGGGCAGATTCCGTTAGGTCCAAAACGGAAGTCTATTGCGACACCTGCGCAGTCTGTGGGCGGAACTAACCGACATGTGCGGGCGGGTTCTCGCAGCTTCGGACAATCTTTCCCAGAGATAGATTACAACGACATAGCGCACTCAACGGCACGTAACCAAACACTATTACCAGGCTCCCAACCGGATGCTGTATCCCCTAGTTACGGGGCGTCGTTTCGGGAGATTAGTTACAGAGACACGGAACCTTCAAATACGTCTAGGGTCGTATCCATTCCCAACTCACCGCTGGTCGTTACGATTGAACATAAGTCGCCCGGTTCTGATTCTCGGAGTTATGGAAAATCGTTTCAAGAGATAAACTACAGCGATTTGGCGCAGTCACCCACGTCTAACCGTGAATCGGTCTCAGACTCCCCTGTTGTAGTGAAAATAAATCGCCGCACTGTTTTTCCTGAATCGCCAAGCTATGGGCAATCATTCCGTGAGATGACATACAGCGACATCGCCGACAGAAGGTCGTTCGCAGTAGCAAATGGGTCGCCAACCGTCGGAAGCAGTTGTGACACTTGTTTGAGTCCACCGCCCAATTCTCCTATCTACGGGAAGGCGTTTCAAAGTGTCAATATTAGCGATTTAAACGACCGTTTAAGCGACTCCGTACCACAATGGGAAGCTTCACGACAAGAACCAATCTCCAACACCAAACGCCAACGCACGCAAAAATCCGCTGCAAAACCGCCTATGAAATTTGGTCTGAACCCCAGTCCGCTCCAAAGCAGGGTCAGCGCGCGCACCGAACAACGACCGCGGTCAGCCGACAATTCTCGACAGCATGCGTTCAATGGTGGGAACCAAACAATACAGGATTCACGTAGGAACGTAATTGTACCCTGGGGTTCAGCTGATGTTACGCATTACTGTGCTAGCTGCAAGGAAATCCTTAAGCCATCCTGTCGGTGTAAAACGTCGAATGGATTTAAAACAAACGACACCTATGCTGTAGGACAATCGACACCTCAAAGACTCAATTGGCGTTTCGATGATGCTCCATCACAACAAGCGGATGAAACGCTATCTACTGTTGTCAACACGTCTTATACCAACAGCGTTGACAACGATGGCGTGCTAGGTGATAACGCTGCTAATGAACACGACTTTTCCGTTTCGGATTACATAGGAAACGACCCTGAGCCAAGGCAAATTGTAGGATATGGCAGCAAACGAATGGCAGAAAACGATTTGTTTATGACGAAGGACTCGTTAGATAATAGTTTTGCTATAAATACCATACGATGGGCGGATGAGACTTCTCCGGCTCAGGCCAATGTTCTATCCAGCGCATCATACACTGCGGCAGCAGCTCACAGTGGCAGAACTGTCGTCCCTTCATCAAGAAACGAGAGACCCGAAAACAACAAACAGCAGCCGATCTACGATCAACATGACAGTGGAGTGCATGGTACCCAATTAGGTCCAATACAGAAGTCTACCCAAACACCTGCGACGTCTATGGGCGGAACCATCAGACATGCACAGTCGGATTCTCCGAGCTACGGACAATCTTTCCCAGAGATGGATTTCAGCAACATAGCGCACTCGACGGCACGTAATCACCAAACACCGGCGATGTCTAGGGGCGGAACTAACAGACATGTGCAGTCGGGTTCTCCGAGCTACGGACAATCTTTCCCAGAGATGGATTTCAGCAACATAGTGCACTCGACGGCACGTAATCACCAAATAGTGGCACGCGGCTCCCAAACGGATCCAATGTCGAAACAATTTACCCAGGTTAGAGAGTTGAATGAGCCCGTTCCAGAAGACAGACGCGTCCCCGTGTTGACGCCGGCAAGCCATCAAGCGCTGGGAATGCCACAGGCCGCATCGACGCCGGTACCCTCCCCGGGTAATCGCGGTAATAGTGGTGAGTCGTACTTAACTACAAACCTCTCGAGCGGTAACCTCTCTGTTAGCTGTAAGGCATAAAAATCGTTGTTTTCCAGTTAAATTTACCCATTTATGCCTAGTGGACTATTCCGTCCTTCTAAATTAGATACATTTATTTCCAAAGTTAGGGACGTCTAGTACATATATCTATTTCTATATTTAAAATATTTTTTACAGAAATTTCTTTAAGCAAACAGCGCAGACCCTGATGAGACGCCGCATCATGCGGCGTCTCATCTGGGTCTACGCTGTTTGCCAAGGCCTTTTTTCTAGACGCTAGGCATAAAAGGGTTAAAAAGTACGCACGGTAGATAGGTCAGGAAAACTTTCGTGTGTCTTTTACTTTTTAATAATTACCATTTTAATAAGAAGAAATAAAGGCGTGCAGAAATCTTCCAAAATATTTAAGTGTAAAACATGTGTAAATTTTCGTGAATGTTAACTAAGAGATTATGATCGAATTTTATTTTATAGTTTCAGTGAATGTAGCAAAAAAGTTTAAGGTTGGCACAAACAATTATTGTCGGTCGGGTTTTTTGCAATCAAAATACATTTCTACGCCCAAACCACTGTACTCACAAGTTATAATCTTCCAAATAAGAAACGATCAACAGTTTGTAGTGTGTTCTCACTATTGAAAATAAACAAACCGCTAATTAGATTTCTAAACAAAATTTGATTGTTTACCGGTATATATCGTCTGCGATAAAAGATAAAAGATAAAAGCGGGAATAAAAAATAGGTAAGTCTAGAACAAGAAGAATTAGTGCTACTTAAAAAATTATGGTCGACACTATTGAGATACCTGTGTGTTTTCAGTGTAAGAATGTTTGGCATCATTACAGTATGTTGGGTTACGGTAAAATTATGTTCGGTTAAGTTGATATGTTGCATTGACGTGATTAAACCTTACCGACTTGACCAAACAGAAGTAATACTGGACTCAACATAATAATTGAGTCGCGTTCTAAGAAAACAGGGCTGACATTTTTTTTTTAAATGAAGTCTCTTCTTAGCAAAAATCCAATTTAAGCGGAAAGTGTCGTCCCTGACACGTCACGCACATGCATTATGCCCTTTTTTCTCAGAATGCGACTGAAAAAACTTAACCACACGTAAAGCAAATTCGACCCAGCTTAATGTCACTTTAACCCAGCATTATGTCAACTGAACCCAATATAACGTCAACTTAACAAAACATACTGTTAATAAACCCAGCATAATGTATCTTTAGCATAAGGTCAACTGAACCCAATATAATGTTAACTTGCCCCGATAAAATGTACACCTAACCAAACAAAATGTTACCTTTGCGCAAAATAATGTTAACTTTACCCAACATAATGGTACCTAAACCTAACATATTATTAATTAAACCCAACATAATGTCAATTTAACCCAACACAATGTTAACTAAACCAACATAATGACAAGTAAACCTAACATAATGCCAACTAACCAAACATGTCAGTTTTTCTTTGGAAAAAAAACATGTGTATTGGGTCCATAAAAACCAGTCAAATCTTTGCGTGCTGGTTGACTGACACGTACAAAACAAAACAACGGGACTAAATGTTAAGCTATCGTTTCTGCTAAATATTTCTATGTTATTACAATATGTTTCGTCAACCATCGCAAGAAAATGTTAGATCATTGTGTCCTAGCATATTAACGTGCGTTGATAAACAAATTTATATCCAATTTTCAATTGGTTCGGACAATTGTTGTGTTTAATGAAAAGCTCGCCATACTAGTCTTATTTGGTAAAACAGTAACAACAACAACACTTTAAAGTCTTGTTGTTTTCGTTTTTCTCTTTTTTCATTTGGAAATCTAGGAAATAGTTTGCATCTCACATACACTTGTGAATATTAATCGTGCGTTATGTGTTTAAGAGACCTTCGTTAGAATGTCCATGTGTTCACTGCAGCGGGTGGAGCCCATATGTCTGTCGGGAAGGATGTGCAGACTTCCAGTCAACCAGTGAATAAACATGTGGCTGACAATGTGACATTCAAGTCCGGTTCGAACCCACAACAATTGGGCACGGGCAGTGCCGATGAAGCGGTAACAGGGAAAAGCTCATCCTCTGACAATTTGTCAGTGGACTCTCTTTTCACGCACGCTTCCTCGAAAAAGTCTTCCGGAAGACAAGGTACCTGACAAAACGTCAGATATTTTACTTATTTGCCATTAAGTTTCACCTTATATATTATTTAAATATATTTTTACACAAGCAACTTTTATTTAAACGAATTGATTTGTGAATACATTCCGTAAGACGAACAATTAGAATGACTATTTATCAGTTAATAGCGGCCGGCCATGTTCGTTATTTGGGTTATAATGAGTGTAACGTTTTGGAAAATCTCAAAAAAAGAAACGCAAATTTTCGTTGTAGATGTGAGGAAACAGTAATACTGACCATTTGCCATGCTCTAAAATTCCACAATCTGCATCTGTTGGCGATTAAAAAAAAACTTTATTAATAAAGCGTTCAAACGAGAAACGATTGAAGAATTGTTAGAGATCTTTCGTGTCGTTATATTTTGTGACACTTCGAGGATTGCTTAACGGTATATAGAGTATAAAACATACTCATTTATCATATATCACACATTTTATGAGCACGGATGGCCGAGTGGTCTAAGCGTAAGACCTTTACTCCAGGGGTCATTTGTTCGAGCCCGTTGCGGTTTACTTTTTTTTTGGTTTTATTCTTGTTTTTTTTTTACTGGAGCCTTTTAGCTGCAATGTTTACAGTTATCGATATAAAGTATTTTATATATACACTTCAATACATGCCAAAATCTGTGAAAGGGTCCCTTTAAGTTGACATTATGCTGCGCTTATGTTTTGGCGTTCCATATGTACGTATCACTTGTCATAATATGCTCTGATATGTCTGCTCGTGTTACATGCGACGCTTTTCTGTTTCAGACCATACGGACGACTCACTAGTGCACATATTACGGCTGAAGGGCGATGGTTCTTTGGAGAAAGGTAGGCATGATGCGTAGCCGCGTTGTCATCTGAAATTGAGGCGTTTGTAACACGCTTAAGCACTGTTTTCTGCTGTGCATATATAATGATAGAAAAACAGTGGTGCACCCAATGACTCATTTAAGCTAGTGCAGTGTTTTTGCAGTACATTAAATCATTGTTTATCCGAAAATATCATGTAACCGTGACCTTTAACAAACATATCGCGATCTCTCCATTGAAAAATATGTTCTTATCATACATGTACACATGTATGTACACCGTTTGTAAAATTATACATTGCAGAAAACTACAAAAGGGTAAATATTGAGAAATCTGATATAATATTAAAACACAGTTAACTGATAAATGCCATATATTCGTTCCCAATTATACAGCTTGTGGCATTGCTTACGTGTGCATTTTTTCCCGAAAGCACTGGGGCTCTTTCCCACACGGCCATCGTACTCAATCGACGTGTTATTTGCGTAACGTGAGAAAGTGTAAGGTACAGGAGACGCCCCTTCAGAAGACGACCGTGGGACTCTAAGTACCCGTTTTCACACGCGATCAGATATTAACCCATTTATGCCTAGTGGACTCTCCTTATCCTTCTTCATTGGATCAATATATTTCCAAAATGAGGGATGTCTAGTTTACTTATTTCTATATTTAGAATAATTTTTACAGAAATTCCTTTAAGCAAACAGCGCACACCCTGATGAGACGCCCCATCATGCGGCGTCTCATCTTGGTCTTCGCTGTTTGCCTAGGCCTTTTTTTAGACGCTAGGCATAAATGGGTTAACCGCAATAAGTACACTGTAGGTGGGAATTCAAATATGTATAAGGCGTTTATTGACATTGCTGAGACCCTCCATGTCTCAAAATTCTGAATCGGAATAAGCACAATGCCTCTCTGTGCGGGTGAACACGAATACATATATGGAACTGTATTTTATTTTGAATAATTCTGCGACCGAAAAGTGCCTCACATTGACTTCATCTCTGTGATTGTGCGTCAACTTTTACTCGGTAAAATAATTATTGAAGCATTTAATGTTGTTCTGCCAATTTAGCCCAGGCAGGGACCTCGTCATGTCTCATTGAAACCACGCCGTTGCACAATGCATGTATACTCAACAAAAGTTATAACTGACCACTTGATATTTTGGGATATTTAAGCTCTGCGTAATGTGCTTAGCAAAAACAAATTATACCAAATACTTAAACATTTTAGTATCACCATTTGTACAAATAGCGCCACCTTGTAACTAACATATATATTGCATTTGTTTCAGCAAAGTATGTCTTCAATCGACCTGTTGACCAACTTACGGGCTACTTGCCCCATATTACCTATGACGTCAGGAACTCGATTTCCATACTGTGTTCGTCACGTCACCACGCTCGGCTGATAGGGGAGGTAGCGTTCCAGTTGGACAGACGAATCCTTGAGCACGTGTTTAGTGATGTCACAAGTGGGCATACGGCACGAGGAAGGTCAAGGTAATTAAATTATGTTCGTATGTTATAATCTAAAAGCAAGTCGTTTATCCATACAAATAAATTTTGTCACGTGTTGATCTTGGTTTAGACCTTTATTTGACGCCCGTTTTCATCTTCCATATTCTTAACCGTCCAACAATAGGAAGTATATTAATATTTCATCGTTGTGGTTCAAGATTCATGAAAGCAAAACACTTGTTTTTCTTTTATATTATGGAGCGCGAGTTGTTCTATAACTTTTTAAAACAACACTCATTACAGGTTTTACGGGTACAGCGTTGCCAATGTAAACGAACTCATCGAACGGGAAGACCAGGCACTCCAAAAGGAAGGAGCTATAGGGGCTTCGCTACACCATAAGCTGAAGGCGTTGCTAAGCGACCTAGCCTCGTTTTCGTACAACATCCGACACCACGGCGAGTTTACGCGGGAAATGGTGAATAAGTACGGTCTGCTCGTTACCACCCCTGACCCGGAAACCGTCGAGAGACTCGGCTTGAATGACCCCGGTACTCTGCGACTTCTGATTGGTCGCATATTGAGGAAGAAGGAGGAGCTTGAAGATATGCTTATCATTCTGGATTGTCTTTGTTTTATTGCATATAAGGAAAACGCTCCTTTACTCATGTGGTAGTTCAATCGACCGATTTCCCTTTTTTTGCGGACGAACATCTTAAAATACTCGCAAGTTGTTTATTTCATCCGTATTAAGGACCCATTATTTACAAGCAATATATTAGAATATGTTATACTATATTAACTGTTGATAATGCTGCTGACTTTGTCTGAATTATGTCGCAATTTAATAAATTATGAAATTACAACTATTCCTTTTGTCATTTGAGAGTGTTCAGATTGGTCACAATGTAACGGTGGTATTGAATTTCACGGAGAAAAAAAACGTGCGCAAGTTAACGTCTGACGTAGTATCTACTGGAGCCGTGCTCTAACGCAAGGGAGTTTAATGCATGTGCGTAAACTTTCGTCCCAGATTAGGGGTAATAGCATGTGGAGTCCACACAGGCTAATCAGGGACGACACTTTCCGCTTTTGTGACATATTCGGTTTAAAGAAAGTCTCTTTTTCAAAAAATCCAGTTTCGATGAAAAGTGTCGTCCCTGATTAGCCTGTGCTGACTTAACAGGCTAATCTGGGACGACACTGTACGCACATACATTAAACATCCGTTCACAGAGCACGGCCCACTTACATAGCGTTTAAGTACGCGATTCCAGATATGTAATTGGTTGCAGTCTTCACTTGTGCACACAAAAGAACTACAAATGTGTCACACACACTAATGCCCACACAACACATGTTTGGACACGAACACATCTGTCATACAACTGCCAAAACGTTTCAGCACATCCGCCAAGCAATTGAATTGGATGAATTGAAAAAAGGGGAGGGGATTCCATATTCCATAATGAACCACAAACAAAATGACATTATTTTGCCAACCCTCGTCAAAAGAGAAATTCCTTTTTTTGCAACAAACTATACATTAAGGAGTTTTTCGTGGGGCAATTTTTAGCGAGATGCAACCAGATTTAAAGAGAAGATTTAAACAAAACATTTTGGGACTTCATATTTTATAGTAGAAAAAAGACATTAACTTGTCGCAGCAAACCTTTTACGACGATCTTTGTATTAAGATTATGCAACTGTGAATATTTCCGCGAGATTTACCAAGCAGGTAAAAAAGCAGGTTTAAACATTCGAATGCAGTCGAAAGTTATATAGAGAATACTAGGTTAGCGTTGAATACAGAGAAGTTTATGTTGCGAGGCTTAGAACGCCGGAAGCGCGAGCCTTGGCGAGCGCTTTCGGTGTTCGAGCCGAGCAACATAAACTTCTCTGTATTCAACGCTAATCCTAGTATTCTATTTATCCCATTTGATTTTTTCAACGTGACATTTAACATAAATAGATCTAATAACCTTAACAATAATTTTAATTCAGTCATAAAAGCGCTTAAAATCTAACAAATGTAACCATGCGTAGTGATATACATGTATTTGTTCTGGTACGCAAAATAGTCTTTAAAAAATTCACACACAAACTGTAAAACAAGTAAAAATATCACCATGTGCCTACATTTAATTTTACGCAGTATGCGAATTTTAACACATTACGACCGCGAAAAGAAGATTTTACTTTACTATAATTCATTTTATTTTCGAAGAAAATTATCAAAATCCAATATGGCGGCGATTGCTCCTGACAAAATGCTGTCGATGTCAACATACATGTACACCATCGACGACCTAGTTCTGGCTACCATAACTTTAAATGTCGCTTTTTATGATTTTTGACTGGCGCGACTTTGTACAGGTCTGTCAATGCTAAATAAACTGTACGCTGAAGTTTCTTTAGCTATCGAAGACCTTGACAATTTTGACGAGTAAACAGACAATCGCAGCGACTGACACTTTATTTGACAAAATATACAGGGCAATACGTTTTCCGACTTCGAACGACGAATTTAAGGACACGCAGAACGTGTTTTTATAGAATGTTGTGGGTATGCCGTGTGTGATCCGATGCATCAATGGCGCCCATGTTAAAATCATTTCCCCGAGAACAGGGAACGACAAAAGTACAAACAAAAATCAAAACACGTAAGAACTGGTATCTTACCTTTAATTATCCTTTAAAATCCATCTAATAATCCATTTAACTCAATAATTGACGATTTTGCATCTAGGGTCTTTAATAATTATTTTAGCATAGTTTAATAAAGACCCTTATGCCATTCTATCACTTTATTCAAATGAGTTTATGAACGCGATAAACTTTCTTCTTCGTCACACGCTACGTCATGTACTCTACATTACTACTGTTCCAATGAACCGGAGCAGTTTATCTAATAATAGCCGTTGGTAAACTCGGTTGCATTTGCAGATTTCTGCATACAAACATAATTATGTTTAAACTTGCACAATGTTTTATTTATCTATGGTAAGTGCCCTTATTGTACGAGAAAATAATTTAATATATAAATACACAAAGAATGGAAAACATTCCAGTACACAACAGATAAATGAGTAGAAAATACCCGTGTACAAAATGGGACGTTCCCAATTCCAGTGTAGTGCTATTTTTACCATCTTATACTTTACACAGCTCTATGCCTAACGTGAAATAGGAAAGCAAACATAGCAGATTATTCGTGAACTGTGCGATATGTGTATGGCTTGTTGTACATTCTTAATATTTAAGTTAAATGTCAAAAGTATATGCTATGGTTATAAACAATGCACATTACACGAAATAAGGAAAATGTGATCAATTGACAATTCAGATATGTCGACATACAGTACATGTAGAAAACATGTGAAATAAGTCGCGTTTATAATAAATCGTCAAAAAAATGGGGAAAATGACGCAATAAGTATGTCATTTATGACGCCATCAATCAGCTGATTCATTATACGGATGGCGAACAATTATGTCATATGACTAGATTAAAAGGTTGAAAGTCGTATAATTTTGAAGCTTAAGTTTTGTCGACTTTGTTTCTTATGAAAAATCATTCAGTGGTAAAGTAAATATAAATAAAAAAATACAAAACAAAAATCGTGTAATTTTATATTTTATTTCAACATTTCTTTTGGTGAATATGTCATATATATTATTTTTTTTCTGCAAAATATGCACATTTTCTTTTAATGGGTGACCTTATAATTCGATCAATAAACCAAATAAAACAATATCGACCTAATTTTAGCGTATATCGCATGACGTCATTTAAAAAGTAGTCCGTGCACGCGACAGGTATATTCCACAGTGTTGAATATAAGCAAGTATATTCCACAACGTGTTATACCGTCAATGTCGCGATGAAAATGGGATAAAAGCAGTTATAAGCAATAACGCATTCCTCATCAATGACGTTAGTTGACGGTGCAATTTTTCAGTACTGGGTATATCACGTTTACAAATCTATCGTCTTTAAAGAATGATAACGTCTCGTCCGTAAACAACAATCGTCTCTTTACTATATGCACGATAATAATAAAAACATAGCGAAGTTTATACAAATAACTTCACAACTCCCGTAAAAAATTAGAGCCCGCCAAACATGGTCACGCGAATCGGTCCGCTTTTCCAGCGAAAATAAGAGCGTCACTGACCCACAAACCATGCCGAAACCCCAACCGACTCATATTATATGATGTTTCACCTCAATAATCTCTATACATAAGACCATATTGGTCCCAAAAGCCCATTTAAAACAAAATGGCTGCGAATGTCCTATTATTAAACTACTACTCAAGACTGAATTTCTGACAAAATAATTAAGCTCAAGTCTCACTATTGCCGGTAGAGCCCCGGTCCATCCCGGTTTGCTAACGCCGGTCGACCGGCGAGAACCGGGATGATTCGAAGAAATTGTTTAACGCGGTCACACTTTTCCCGGTGCCGCCCCGGTTGAAGTCGGTCAACAACCCGGCAGAGTCCCGGTCAACCCCGGACTAGCTACGGTTATCCCGGTGAAGCCCCGGTTGTCGCCGGTAATGCCCCGATGGAGCCCCGGTGAAAGTCGGCAGCGTCCCGGCAGAGCCCCGGTATACTGTAACTCCGCCGGCACTCACCGGGGCTATACCGGCATCAGACGCCGGCAGAGCTACGGCAACGCCCCGGTTTGACCCCGGTCGTCGCCGGTTATGCCCCGGCGGAGCACTGATGAATGCCGGTGGCCTCCCGGCAGAGCGCCGATTTACCGATGTAACGTAGCTATAACGGGACTCTGTCGGCATTCACCGGGGCTCCACCTGGGCACCACCGGCGACAACCGGGGCGTTGCCGTTACTCTGTCGGGGTCTGTATGGGCCCCGGTGGAGCTACGCTGCCGTCCCGGTAGTTCCCGATGCCGTCCCGGTTGTTCCCGGTGCCATGCGGGTCGTTGCCGGTCCTTCCCGGTGACCCCCGGTTCATCCCGGAGGATTAAACATTTTAATACTTTCCCGGTGGAGCCCCGGTTGTCCGCGGTTAATCACGGTCGTCCCCGGTGGAGTCCCGGTTCATCCCGGTAGAGCACCGGTTCATCCTGGTAGATCCCGGATCACGCACTGGGGCTCTACCGGCATCATAATTAGACTGGGCCTTTAAACCAAAATAACCAATTGTACAATCAATGAGATATGTCCGTGTTTTATATTTCAATTGTTTATGTTACTAAATCGGATAAGTATGTTGAAAAGTTAACATTCCATCTCACTCTTTGAACATACAATGTTAATTGCAGCGAAAAAAAAAGTCAGCAACATGAAAAACGCCATCATCAGCTTTGCAACCACGCCGTCATCAGCTTGGTTTAAACTTATTTATTACGACATAGTAACATATTCACAAGTTACATGACATTGACAGAGGATTGGGCTGAAAGGCGAACCTTACTGGAGCCCTCTGCCGATAAATAATATATTTACGCATGACATTTTGTCATGACGTCGTGGTAAATTGTCAATACAAGATGCAACTTTCAAGTCCAAAAAACATAATACAGAATGCAACGTATATACAAGTCCACTTACATTTATGGAAAGAAACACAAGCAATTTTACAGGGGAAAAGAAATAGAAATTGAAGTGGGGGGGGGGGACAGAAAAATAGTATTTATTTCGAGGTTGTAAACGGTCATGTAGAAATTTATGGAGAAGAAGAGTGGCAGAGAGAAGAAAATGGATGGCGGCTAGAATCTCAGGGTTGATTTTATGAAGCGCTGAACATGGTCAAATATGATACAATTTTCATTGACAGAAAGCGAAGGATCACCAAACAGAAAAACATATAGTGATGTGCGATACACTATTTATAAGCTGAGCTCGTTCTACACTCAACTTAGCACAATGAAAGAAAAAGTGGTTGCAGTCTTCAATTTCGTCAGAAGAATTGCACTTAAACGAGTCATTAATGTTTTTTATCTAAAAAGATGGGCAGCAAGAGAACTACAATTGTTGCGAAGACGTGTATGTAAAATTTGAAGATTTCGCGGCCCATGGTAAAAATGTTTTGGACTACTGGAAGGTTCAGTTTTTGTATTCAACATATTTATAAATGCGGCAATAGATGGTGCATTTTAAATATGACTTGGCAAGGAATTGAAACTGGCGATGGTTGAAGGTAGAAATGTGTTCTAATAGAATGATGTTCGGAAGTTGACGTTTTGAATGTCGCTTCTATTTCTTAAAGAGTACGGGACAGACTGACCTACTGTAAGCGGGACAAGGTCAGCAAGGTAATCAGGAACATGCGAATTTTTCATTTTGTAAAACATAATGAGTTTGTGTTTGTTTCGCCTAGATTCTAAAGATTTCCAACCGATTTCTGATTGCAGTATTTCAATAGATACTAGTTTTGTTGTGCAAGTAGCAATTCTTGCTGCTTCGTGTTGAATTTTTTCGAGCTCATATATTTCGGCCTGTGTGCAATTGTCGAATAGGATGTCACCGTATTCGAGAATTGGACGACTAAACGAGATGTATATAGTTTCAAGGGATTGTCTATCAAGTTTGAATTTAAGTTTTCTCATTACGTTAATTCGTTTTCGACACTTTTCTTTTATATAATTAATATGGATTGACCAATTTAAATTTTCTGGCAGAATTACACCTAAGTGTTTGTGAAAAGAAACCTCTTTAATTGGAGTGTTATTCATAATGAGTGGAGGGTGAGCATGGTCATGTGTGCTTCTAGATATAAGCAAAGATTCTGTTTTGTTCGGATTGAAATTTACAAGCCATTTAGACGCCCAGACGGATATTTTTTGTAGATCCTCGTTCAGAGTGTTTGCGGCAAGAGTTGGATTTTCGAAAATGATTGAGAGTGAGGTATCATCAGCAAATAATCGAATGTTTGCACACATGTCATTAACAATGTCATTGATGCAGATAAGAAATTACAAGGGACCTAGTATAGAGCCCTGGAGGACACCGGCAGGTACGACATTCCACTGAGAACAGGAACCTGGTAGGACTACTCGTTGTCTACGGTTGGAAAGATACGATATAAAACAAGTAACGGTAAGCATAATGTTAGATATTCCAATTTCGTTTAATTTAAAATTTAGGCCGTCATGTCACACTCTATCAAAAGCTTTTGATATGTCGCAAAAGACTACTCTGACCTCTTTCCTCGAATCAACAGCTTTGGTAAACATATTATAAAGATACGTTAATTGGTTTGTTGTGCAATCGCCAGGTAAAAACCCCGATTGATACGGCGTTAGGATATTGTAGTCATGCAAGTAATTGAACGTATGCTTGAAAACTATTTTTTCGAAGGCTTTTCCAATTGTATTTAGTAACGATATTGGACGGTAGTTATTTACAAGACTCGGGTCGCCGGATTTAAAAATTGGACAAACATTTGCGTCTGTCCAAATTGACGGGAAGGATCCCGTGCGAAGGGAATAGTTGAAGAGCGTTCTCAAAGGACCAGACAATTCTAAGGACAATTCAATGAGCAATCGATTATTTAGTCCATAAGGACCAGAAGCTTTTCCTCGGGGCAATCCCTTTAGAACTAGTTCTACTTCATATGGTTCAAGAATAAGTTGACTGAGGCTTGATTGGGTTCTGTTTGTGACTCTCGGTAATGTTGGTATTTGACAGTGGTCAATATTTGACTGGGATGTAAAAAACTTGTTTAAAGTATTTGCTTAATCGAATGCATCATCAATTATTTTGTTACCATATTGAATTGGTGGTATATCGGAGTATCCCGAGGATTTAATAAAGAATTTCAATGTGGTCCACCAATTTGTGAAACTTTTGCTGCTTGATTTTAATGTTTCGGTAAGTTTGTTAAAATAATTTCCTTTCGAGCATTTTATAAATTCTGTCGTTTTGTTTCTAATTGTTCTAAATTTTTGCCACAAAAATGGTGTATTAGTATTTTTTGCTTTACGATAAGCGCGTTTTCTTTTCCGAATATAACGCCGTACATTATTGTCTAGCCAGGGTGGGTCATTATTACGAATGAGGACATCTCTGTTAGGTATACATTGACTGGATAATTTAATTATGTTGTCACTTATGTTTTTTGCATAGATGTCAATATTTTCTTTTTGTAATGAGTCCCAATCAAAATTGGAAATATAATGACGCAGTTTAGAAAAATCGCCCTTGTCAAAGAGCCAGACGTGTCTTGAGTAAGTACGTTGTCGATTTTTATGAAGTTTTAATAGAGCATAAAAAGGACAATGATATCTTGTTGTTTGACTTAGAAATGGGTCAGCAACACCACTAGAAAGAATGATGTTTGGGTTTGATGTTAATATTAGATCAATTAAGCTTGCCGAAGATTCTGTAAAATGCGTGTTTTCAGAAATTACTTGTTTAAGTGAGAGCTGATCACATATGATGAACTTAAGCTTAGATGCTGATGTCGTGACATTGACATTCAGGTTAAAATCGCCAGTTATAATAATGTCTTGGATACCAGTATCGAAAGCTAGATGTATTGAGTCTGTGAGAGCGGAATGTTGTTGGGGTGTGGTATTTGGGGGTCTGTAAAAGGCTCCAAACAGCAGAGGCCGTTTCGAGACAGTAATTTCAATCCAAATACATTCAACACCAATTATTTCTAAGTAATCTCGCCGCATATGAAAAAGGGTTCCTTTGATATAAACCGCTACACCCCCATGTCTATCTTGACGGTCTTTGCGTTCGGGAACTTCGAAAGAGATAATCAGAAGATCTGTACTCGGAATATCATCATTAATCCACGTTTCAGTGAAGGCAAGAATGTCGAAATCGTTCAATTCAGTATAAAGGATATCCAGCTTGGGAAGTAGGCTCTGAACATTGTAATGGACAATGAGAAATTGTGTTTTAGGTCAATGTCGGAATCGACAGAGGAAGTGACGGAGGAGATTGACGATGTCCGAGACGTCGATAGCGGGCCTGGATTTGGATGGACATCGCCTGATAGCATCATGATAAGAAGAACAACCAGTGAGTTCGTAAGCAAGCATGTACAAATCAACCGCTTGGTAAACATAGTGTTTTTCAGCTGGGCTTCACTTGGTGGGAATCGGGATCGCCTGGAATTTGTCTTAAACTTGATATGGGCATGTTGGGTAGCAACAAGATATATAGAGAAGGCAGACCGGTGATCTTGATGACAGTGAATGGCGATCATAAAAAGTGTTAAAAATCTGAAGTTAAATTTCGGGATACTCAAGCTGGCTTTGACTTTTCTTAGTTTCATGTTACTCCACTGGGGATGATGTAGGGAAGGAGATGAGCCAGCATGAGTATGATGTTATCGAAAAGAGACAAGAGATAATAAGCCGCCATACGAGAGAAAAAAGAAAGGAAGTAAATGAAGTAACTGATGATTGATAATAT